>NC_053025.1:101936075-102183652 GCF_003073215.2 Triticum urartu | reverse complement strand
CAATACGCAAAACAATATGAAGCATTATTCTCAGGAGGCACGGTGAACAGCTCACGATGCCTCATGCCACAACATTCCAAGCTCAACTTTGCAATCAAACTCACAAGGCATGATATTACATACAAAACATTCATAACAAACTCTTAAAATAACTTACATAAGTCAACATTCATGTGACTATGCATCTCAGCAGAGTAAATATTTACTTCTGAACTAAAGACAGGAATAGGAAAAAAGATCGGCGTTGCTCACAGCAAAGGGCGTCCCACTCAAAAATATCAAATGCATGTCTTCTGGCTAACATCAATGAGCACAAATTGACAAGGTTTTCCAATTCCTATATATTAAACTAATGTCTTCTTGCTAACATCAATGATTAAACTTTGACAAGCTTTTCCCATTCAAAATATGTAATGCCTATGATTGTGGAACGGGCAGGGTTTGTCATCTGATAGTCCGGTGGCTCAAGGTGACGACGAATGATTAGAGAACCATTCGATGTATTGTGCATGATGAAGTATTATGGAGGACACGAACCATCTGAACATTTTGTGCAGTTCCACTAAAATCAAGCTGAGCATCCCTGTGGGTTTCGTATTTATATGCTGCTAGAAAACAAAGACACATCAACACACACATGAATATTGGCCCCAGTGTCAACCCACCAATTGGTGGACTAACAAACTGAAAGTACGGTAAACAGATTACCATACCCAGATGCCCCATCATTGTTGCTTAGAATGACATTGACAGATTTGGAGTCCTGTCCTGGCTTCTTTTACTTGTTTGGGCACTTTTTCCCCAATGCACTTCATGTGTTGTAGAGTTTCCTATGCTATCTGCAGACTAGTCATGAAACCAGCATCTACTAATACTCTGTAAAGCTTCTCGATCATTCCTTGTGTAATGTAGCGCAAACAGTGACTACTTCTTTTTGCAAAGTGGTAAGACCAACTGGACCCACTAATGCATCGGTTTGCCTTAGACACATTGGCTCCTTTTGTGCAGTTCAACTAAAATCAAAGTCGGAATAAAACCGAGCTTTAATTTTGATATCCCCGTAAGAAACAATAGGTATAAGGGAAACAATTATTGAGAAATAACGGTTGATGACTTGTACTCCCAGAAGAAAAACATCTACTGATCTACCTTATCTTAATGGGAAACAAAGCAGGAGAGTAGCAATTCTCAATCAGTGTGATTCATTCATATTAACTGAGACATTATCTTAACAATGCCTTGTTTCAACATGTATAAAGAACGACAAACCAGAAAAGTACCATTCCTAAAACAATGCGACTGATTCATTTTAACAGAGACATTATCTTAACAATACCTTGGTCAAACATGTATAAAGAACTACAAAGCAGGATAGTACCATTTGTAAAACACTGTAACTGATATATAATAACAGAGACATTATCTAAACAATAAATTTCTTAAACATGTACTCCGGCCAATCCCTAATAGAAATGGTACTCCTGCCGATCCCTAACAAGTGTTGCAGTTTTGAACTAAGATTCAGTAGTCAATTCTGAGGAAAGTCGGTACTAACCTTTCAAGACCAAAATTTGAAACAACTTGTGAGGAAGACCTAAAAGAGATCTCAACACATATATGGAAATTCAGTCTCCTTTTGTGCAGTTCCACCAAAATTAAGCGAACCAAAATGTCGCAATAGCAACAAGTTGAATAGATATCCCTGTTTTAACAGAGTCAAAAAAAGGAAGCAATTACTAGCCAATAAAGGAGGATGAAACATGCGGCCACAAAAATGGTAATCTCGCCAATCCCTAACAAGTGTTGCAGTTTTGAACTAAGATTCAGTAGTTAATTCTGAGAGTGTCATTGCTTAATTTTACCAAGGGCATTAGATTAACAAAAAAGCATAAACAGTTCCAGGGGAGAGTGGGCGCAACAACAACATGTGCTTCCATCTACTTATAAAGGGGGTTATGCAGAGTTTGTTGTAACAAAGCAACAAGCATCATGTATGGGTTGGTCCCATTTTTGTTCACTACTTAATGGGAAAAGACAGCAATACAATAGCTTCAATTCATCATTTATTTAAAATAGTACCAATACAAGTAGCACAACATCTCAAAGCACACTTCACAATCATGTGGATGAAGGCCTGTACTGACCTTCATGAGATGACGAACATAAAATACGAATCTACCAACACGAATAGGAAATCCAATCTTGTTTTGTGTAGTTGCACTGAAATCAAGAAAAGTTGCCGGTGTGACATTTAAGTTTGCTATAGCAACAAGTTGAAAAGATATCCCTGTTTTAAGAGGCAAAAAAGGAAACAATTACTAGCCAATAAAGGAGGATGAAACATGCGGCCACAAAAAGAAGCATCTACCTTATCTTGATGGAAAACAAGGTATAGGACAGTAGCATTTCTAAAACGGTTGCATTGATTCATATTAACAGAGAAATTCTCTTAAAATAGTTTAGTAGTTAATTCTGAGAGTGGCATTGCTTAATTTTACCAGCGGCATTAGATTAAGAAAAAGCATAAATAGTTCCAGGGAGAGTGGGCGCAACAACACCATGTGCTTCCATCTACTTTTAAAGGGGGTGTTGCAGAGTTTGTTTTAACAAAGAAAGAAGCATCATGTCTGGGTTGGAACAATTTTTGCCCACTTAATGGTAAAATACACAACATCTCAAAGCACAGTGCAACATCTGTGGATGAAAGTCGGTACCAACCTTTCTTGACCAAGATTTGAATCAACTCGCGAGGTGGACTTGAAAGAAATCCCACCACATATATGAAAATCCATTATCTCCTTTCGTGTAGTTCCACCAAAATTAAGCAAAGTCGCCAGTGTGACATTCAAGTTGAACTGCACAAAACACTCTTAAAACAAAAGTGTTTCGCGTAGCGAAGCAAAATGTCGCAATAGCAACAAGTTGAATAGATATCCCTGTTTTAACAGAGGCAAAAAAGGAATCAATTATTGGCCAATAAAGGAGGATGAAACATGCGGCCACAAAAATGGTAATCCCGCCAATCCCTAACAAGTGTTGCAGTTTTGAACTAAGATTCAATAGTTAATTCTTAGAGTGGCATTGCTTAATTTTACTAGCGGCATTAGATTAACAAAAAGCATAAACAGTTCCAAGGGAGAGTGGGCACAACAACAACATGTGCTTCCATCTACTTATAAAGGGGGTAATACAGAGTTTGTTGTAACAAAGCAACAAGCATCATGTCTGGGTTGGTCCCATTTTTGTTCACTACTTAATGGGAAAAGACGGTAATACAATAGCTTCAGTTCAACATTTATTTAAAACAGTACCAATACAAGTAGCATAACATCTCAAAGCACACTGCACAATCATGTGGATGAAGGCCTGTACTGACCTTTCATGAGACGACAAAGATAAAATACGAATTTGCCAACACTAATAGGAAATCCAATCTCATTTTGTGCGGTTGCACTGAAATCAAGCAAAGTCGCCGGTGTGACATTTATGTTTGCTATAGCAACAAGTTGAATAGATATCTTTGTTTTAAGAGAGGCAAAAAAGGAAACAATTACTGGCCAATAAGAGCATCTCCAGCCGTTGCCCCCCTAGGAGGCATAAAAATCGCCCCCTGGGGGTGAGCCGGCGATACAATCGGCGCTGGGGGCGGTTGGGCATCCAGTCGTCGCCCCCAGGCATCGAGGTCAGCCCAGTTTTCGGCCCGCTTTCGGCGAATAAAGGCCCCATATGGGCGAGAGTAGGCCCATATTTGGCATGGTTCATCGTGGCTCGGCGTTCAATTATGAACATAAATATTTTTTATCACATAGTTCATCATAGAAAATCAAATAGTTCAACAAAATAGTGCAACAACAAATAGTTCAATACCAATTATATAGTTCAACAAATAAAAACTCATATTTCATCACACGTCGAGCACGGAGTCGCCCTTGAGCCTCCATAGGTGCTCCAGCAGATCCTGCTATAGTTGATGATGCACCTGTGGGTCTCGGATCTCCTGACACATACTGAGGTAGGCAGTCCAGGTTGCCGGTAGCTGGTGATCAACTTCGGCTAGAGGACCCTGCTTGTAGTATGGTTCAGTGTCAAACACTGGCTCTTCCTGCTCGCTCTCGATGATCATGTTGTGAAGATGACACAACAAGTCATGATCTCCCACATTTGATCTTTCGACCAGGTCTGAGCAGGGTAGCGAACAACAGCAAATCGAGATTGGAGCACACCAAAAGCCTGCTCGACATCCTTCCTGCAAGCCTCCTGAAACTTGGCAAAGTAGGACTTCTTGCCTCGTGGCACAATGTTTGAGATAGTCTTCACAAATGTAGACCATCTCGGATAGATGCCATCAGCTAGGTAGTACCCCTTGTTGTAGTGTCGCCCATTGACCTCGAAGTTCACCGGAGGAGAATGACCTTCAACAAGCTTGGCAAAGATAGGGGAGCACTGCAGCATGTTGATGTCATTGTGAGTTCCTGGCATACCAAAGAAGGAGTGCCAAATCCAGAGGTCCTGTGTGGCCACCGCCTCAAGTACCACACTGCAACCGCCTTTGGTGCCTTTGTACATCCCCTGCCAAGCAAATGGGCAGTTCTTCCCTTTCCAATGCATACAGTTGATGCTTCCAAGCATCCCAGGAAATCCTCTTGCTGCATTCTGTGCTAGGATCCGAGCAGTGTCTTCCGCATTGGGTGTTTGCAAGTATTGCAGTCCAAACACTGCCATGACTGCCCGACAGAACTTGTAGAAACACTCAATGATGGTGGACTCGGCCATGCGCCCATAGTCGTCGAGCGAATCACCGGGAGCTCCGTATGCAAGCATCCTCATCGCTGTCGTGCACTTCTGGATCGAGGTGAATCCAAGTTTGCCGGTGCAATCCTTCTTGCACTTGAAGTAGCTGTCGAACTCCCGGATGGAATTCACAATCATGAGGAAAAGCTTTCGGCTCATTCGATAACGGCACCGAAATGTTTTATCACCGTGTAGTGGTGCGTCGGCGAAGTAGTCGGAGTAGAGCATGCAGTAGCCTTCGAGACGATGCCTGTTCTTTGCTTTCACCCGACCCGGCGCCGAGCCACCTCATCGTGGATTTTCATAGCTCGCCAGCAGGGCGGCGAGGGCGGCGAGGACGATGAGGTGTTCCTCTTCCTGGACGTCGGCCTCGGCTTCCTCCTCTAGCAGTGCGGCGATTGCTTCCTCATCATCAGAGTCCATCGCGGAGGCAGGCAAATCACCGAACACCTTGCGCCCGGTGGGCGCGTACCCATCGCTAAACTGCCCCTTCGTGGCCGGAAACAACATGAAAAACGCCTAGCTGCTGGTGGAGGGGCTACCTCGGTGAACCTTGATACGTCTCCAACGTATCTATAATTTTTGATTGTTCCATTGTATTATATTATATGTTTTGGATGTTTATGGGCTTTATTATACACTTTTATATCATTTTTTGGGACTAACATATTAACCCAGAGCCCAGTGCCAGTTTATGTTTTTACCTTGTTTTAGGGTTTCAAAGAAAAGGAAAATCAAACGGAGTCCAATTGACCTAAAACTTCACGGAACTCATTTTTGGAAGGAAAGAAG
This sequence comes from Triticum urartu, assembly GCF_003073215.2. Lineage (NCBI taxonomy): Eukaryota > Viridiplantae > Streptophyta > Magnoliopsida > Poales > Poaceae > Triticum > Triticum urartu. The sequence goes on along the minus strand of NC_053025.1, from coordinate 102,178,069 downwards.
CCCAGAAGACTTGAAGTACACGTAAGGGAAGCTTCGAGGAGGCCACGAGGTAGGGGACGCGCCCACCCCCCTGGGCGCGCCCTCCACCCTCGTGGCTCCCCTGATGTACTTCTTCCTCCTATATATCTCCATATACCCTAAAAACATCCGGGAGCACAATAGATTGGGAGTTCTGCTGCCAGAAGCCTCAGTAGCCACCGAAAGCCAATCTAGACCCGTTCCGGCACCCTGCCGGAGGGGGAATCCCTCTCCGGTGGCCATCTTCATCATCCCGGTGCTCTCCATGACAAGGAGGGAGTAGTTCTCCCTCGGGGCTGAGGGTATGTACCAGTAGCTATGTGTTTGATCTCTCTCTCTCTCTCGTGTTCTTGAGGTGATACGATCTTGATGTATCACGAGCTTTGCTATTATAGTTGGATCTTATGATGTTTTGTCCCCCCTCTACTCTCTTGTAATGGATTGAGTTTCCCCTTTGAAGTTATCTTATCGGATTGAGTCTTTAAAGATTTGAGAACACTTGATGTATGTCTTGCCGTGCGTATCTGTGGTGACAATGGGATACCACGTGATTCACTTGATGTATGTTTTGGTGATCAACTTGCGGGTTCCGCCCATGAACCTATGCGTAGGGGTTGGCACATGTTTTCGTCGTGATTCTGTGGTAGAAACTTTGGGGCACTCTTTGAGGTTCTATGTGTTGGTTGAAAAGATGAATCTGAGATTGTGTGATGCATATCGTATAATCATGCCCACAGATACTTGAGGCGACATTGGAGTATCTAGGTAACATTAGGGTTTTGATTGATTTGTGTCTTAAGGTGTTATTCTAGTACGGACTCTAGGGCTGTTTGTGACACTTATAGGAATAGCCCAACGGATTGATTGGAAAGAATAACTTTGAGGTGGTTTCGTACCCTACCATAATCTCTTCGTTTGTTCTCCTCTATTAGTGACTTTGGAGTGACTCTTTGTTGCATGTTGAGGGATAGTTATGTGATCCAATTATGTTATTATTGTTGAGGGAACTTGCACCAGCGAAAGTATGAACCCTAGGCCTTGTTTCAACACATTGTAATACCGTTTACACTCACTTTTATCAATAGTTACCTTGCTGTTTTTATAATTTCAGATTACAAAAACCTTTATCTACTATCCATATACCACTTGTATCACCATCTCTCCGCCGAACTAGTGCACCTATACAATTTACCATTGTATTGGGTGTGTTGGGGACACAAGAGACTCTTTGTTATTTGGTTGCAAGGTTGCTTGGGAGAGACCACCTTCATCCTATGCCTCCTACGGATTGATAAACCTTATGTCATCCACTTGAGGGGAATTTGCTACTGTCCTACAAACCTCAGCACTTGGAGGCCCAACAACGTCTACAAGAAGAAGGTTGTGTAGTAGACATCAAGCTCTTTTATCGCGTCGTTGCCGGGGAGGTGAGTGCTTGAAGGTATATCTTTAGATCTTGCAATCGAGTCTTTTAGTTTCTTGTTTTATCCCTAGTTTAGTTTATAAAAGAAAACTATATAAAAAATGGAATTGAGTTTGTCTCATATGCTTCACCTTTTTAATATCTTTCATGAGTATGATGGAAAGGATAATTGTGCTCAAGTGCTAGAAGAAGAAATCTATAAAATGTTTTGCACTAAATATTTGAATGATGAGCATGATTGCAATGTTGTTAGTACGAATTCTTTGAATATCCATTATACTAATGATGATTGCACTAGTTATGATGAAAATGTCTCCTATAAACATGTCAATTTTTGTGGAGTGCATTGGGTTTGTAAGTACACACCAAATAGGGAAGATAGATATTGCAAGAGGCATAAGTACTTAGAAACTAAATTGTTGCAAGAAAGGCTAGATGATTGTGCTAAAAATTTAAATTTTCTTGGCCATACTTGTGAGCTTTGTAATGAACGCGGTCATTTAACTATCCGATGCAAATTGTTTCATGATCTAATCGTGTCCAAAAATTGTGATGACTTGATTTCCCTTGCATATTATAATGAACTTAGTTTGCTTATGGGCTACGAAGAAATGGAACGTATAACTAACTATCTTCCAAAATTTACCCGTTATAAACTTCTTGGATTTGATCTAGAGGAAAGTTATATGTATTGTGCGGTGAATTGTATTGAAAATCCTTATATTGCCAACTACATGAAGAAAAGAAAACAAATAGAAGATGAAGAGAATACTAATGAAAGGGAAGAGACTTCCCAATACCCTCCTATTATTTCTTATGATGAATCAGGTAACGAGGAGGAGCCTCCTATACAACCAATCTCATTAATAAGGAGCTCCAAAAAGAAGATTGAACCCACACATGATGTGGTGAAGAAGAAGAAAAGAAAAAGGAAGAGAGGTAAAAAGATATCTCTCCCAAATAATGCTGCTCCTATTACTATTATGCCTCATGAAAATATAATTGTAGAAGATAATGATACTTCTTATGATCTGAAATTCTTTTTGGCACTTGCTTGGAAGAATATGATAATTGCTATACTATTGGTGCTATCCATACTATTAATTATGAGAGTGATTATGCTTATGATATGAAAAGGCCCAAGCTCGGGGATGATATGTTTGATGAAGATGATGTTTTTGAGAATATATTTGCTGCAATTAATGTTTGTAGCAAGCTTGGGGATGCTATGTTTAATGAAGATGATATTTTTAGTCTCACTAGTTTTGATATGGAAATTTATAATGATGATAGCATGCCTCCTACCTATGATGATTATTGTGATGATACTTATGCTATAAAAAGTAGTGATTATATTTATAAAAGTTGTCATGATTATTATTACCCTTTTTCTGAACATTACTCTTTTAATGTGGAAACAATTTATAGTATTCGAGTTTCCTATGATACTCCCACTATTCCGAATGAGAAGAATTTTGCTTATGTGGAGAGTAATAAAATTTCTATGCTCGTAGACCATGAAAAGAATGCTTTAGGTTCTGGTTATATTGTTGAATTCATTCATGATGCTACTGAAAATTATTATGAGGGAGGAACATATGCTTGTAGAACTTGCAATAATATCAAGTTTCCTCTCTATGTGCTTAAAGTTTTGAAGTTATGCTTGTTTTGCCTCCCTATGCTAGTTGATTATTGTTCCCATAAGTTTTTTGCTCACAAAATCCCTATGCATAGGAAGTGGGTTAGACTTAAATGTGCTAGTAATATTCTTCATGATGCTCTCTTTATGTTACAATTCTTATCTCTTATGTGAGCATCATTGAAATCATCATGCCAACTAGGGGCGTTAAACGATAGCGCTTGTTGGGAGGCAACCCAACTTTGTTTTTGTTCCTTACTTTTTGTTCCTGTTTAGTAATAAATAATTCATCTAGACTCTGTTTATATGTGGTTTTATGCTTTTAATTAGTGTTTGTGCCAAGTAGAACCTTTGGGAAGACTTGGGGAAAGTCTTGTTGATCATGCTGTAAGAAAACAGAAACTTTAGCGCTCATGAGAATTGCTGCCATTTGTATTTGGAAAGTGATATTTAGTTAATTATTTTTGAAGATTATTAACAGATAAATCCCTCAGGTCCAGCAATTTATTTGAGAATTTTATGAGTTCCAGAAGTATACGTTTGATCCAGATTACTACAGACTGTTCTGTTTTTGACAGATTCTGTTTTTCATGTGTTGTTTACTTATTTTGATGAATCTATGGCTAGTAAAGAGTTTATAAACCATAGAGAAGTTTGAATACAGTAGGTTTAACACCAATATAAATAAAGAATGAGTTCATTACAGTACCTTGAAGTGGTGTTTTCTTTTCTTTCGCTAACGGAGCTTACGAGTTTTCTGTTAAGTTTTGTGTTGTGAAGTTTTCAAGTTTTGGGTAAAGATTCGATGGACTATGGAATAAGGAGTGGCAAGAGCCTAAGCTTGGGGATGCCCAAGGCACCCCAAGGTAATATCCAAGGACACCAAAAAGCCTAAGCTTGGGGATGCCCCAGAAGGCATTCCCTCTTTCGTCTTCGTTCATCGGTAACTTTACTTGGAGCTATATTTTTATTCGCCACATGATATGTGTTTTGCTTGGAGCGTCATTTCATTTTATTTTGTTTCGATTTCTGTTTAAATAAAATACCAAGATCTGAAATTATTAAATGTTAGAGAGTCTTCACATAGTTGCATAATTATTCGACTACTCATTGATCTTCACTTATATCTTCCGGAGTAGTTTGTTGTTGCTCTAGTGCTTCGCTTATATCTTTTTAGAGCACGGTGGTGGTATTATAGAAATAGATGAACTCTCATGCTTCACTTATATCATTTTGAGAGTTTTTAAATAGCATGGTAATTTGCTTAAATAATCCTAATATGCTAGGCATCCAAGAATAGTAAAAACTTTCATATAGAGTATTGAATACTAAGAGAAGTTTGATACTTGATGATTATTTTGAGATATGGAGGTAATAATATCAAAGTCGTGCTAGTTGAGTAGTTGTGAAATTGAGAAATGCTTGTGTTGAAGTTTGCAAGTCCCGTAGCATGCACGTATGGTAAACGTTATGTAACAAATTTGAAACATGAGGTGTTATTTGATTGTCTACCTTATGAGTGGCGGTCGGGGACGAGCGATGGTCTTTTCCTACCAATCTATCCCCCTAGGAGCATGCGCGTAGTACCGAGGTTTTTGATGACTTGTAGATTTTTGCAATAAGTATGTGAGTTCTTTATGACTAATGTTGAGTCCACGGATTATACGCACTCTCACCCTTCCATCCTTGCTAGCCTCTTTGGTACCGTGCATTGCCCTTTCTCACATTGAGAGTTGGCGCAAACTTCGCCGGTGCATCCAAACCCCGTGATATGATACACTCTTTCACACATAAACCTCCTTATATCTTCCTCAAAACAGCCACCATACCTACCTATTATGGCATTTCCATAGCCATTCTGAGATATATTGTCATGCAACTTTCCACCGTTCTGTTTATTATGACACACTTCATCATTGTCATATTGCTTAGCATGATCATGTAGTTGACATAGTATTTGTGGCAAAGCCACCGTTCATAATTCTTTCATACATGTCACACTTGATTCATCGCAATCTCGGTACACCACCGGAGACATTCATATAGAGTCATACTTTGTTCTAGTATCGAGTTGTAATCATTGAGTTGTAAATAAATAGAAGTGTGATGATCATCATTTTCTAGAGCATTGTCCCAAGTCAGGAATAAAAAAAAGAGAAAGGCCATAAAAAAGAGAAGGCCCAAAAAGATGAAAAAAATGAAAATGAGAGAAAAAGAGAGAAGGGACAATGCTACTATCCTTTTCCACACTTGTGCTTCAAAGTAGCACCATAATCTTCATGATAGAGAGTCTCTTGTTTTGTCACTTTCATATACTAGTGGGAATTTTTCATTATAGAACTTGGCTTGTATATTCCAACAATGGGCCTCCTCAAGTGCCCTAGGTCTTCGTGAGCAAGCAAGTTGGATGCACACCCACTTAGTTTCTTTTGTTAAGCTTTCATACATTTATAGCTCTAGTGCATCCGCTGCATGGCAATCCCTAATCCTTGCATTAACATCAATCAATGGGCATCTCCATAGCCCATTGATTAGCCTCGTTGATGTGAGACTTTCTCCTTTTTGTCTTCTCCACATAACCCCCTCATTATATTCTATTCCACCCATAGTGCTATGTCCATGGCTCGTGCTCATATATTGCGTGAAAGTTTATAGGTTTGAGATTACTAAAGTATGAAACAATTGCTTGGATTGTCATCGGGGTTGTGCATGATGAGATCATTCTTGTGTGATGAAAATGAAACATGACTAAACCATATGATTTTGTAGGGATGAACTTTCTTTGGCCATGTTATTTTGAGAAGACATAATTGCTTAGTTAGTATGCTTGAAGTATTATCATTTTTATGTCAATATGAACTTTTGTCTTGAATCTTTTGGATCTGAATATTCATGCCACAATTAAGAATAATTACATTGAAATTATGCCAAGTAGCATTCCACATCAAAAATTCTGTTTTTATCATTTACCTACTCGAGGACAAGCAGGAATTAAGCTTGGGGATGCTGATACGTCTCCAACATATCTATAATTTTTGATTGTTCCATGCTATTATATTATCTGTTTTGGATGTTTATGGGCTTTATTATACACTTTTATATCATTTTTTGGGACTGACCTATTAACCCAGAGCCCAGTGCCAGTTTCTGTTTTTACCTTGTTTTAGGGTTTTGAAGAAAAGGAAAATCAAACGGAGTCCAATTGACCTGAAACTTCACGGAACTCTTTTTTGGAAGGAAAGAAGCCCAGAAGACTTGAAGTGCACATAAGGGAAGCTTCGAGGAGGCCACGAGGTAGGGGGCGTGCCCACCCCCCTGGGCATGCCCTCCACCCTTGTGGGCCCCTCATGCCTCCCCTGACGTACTTCTTTCACCTATATATCTCCATATACCCTAAAAACATCCGGGAGCACAATAGATCGGGAGTTCCGCCGCCAGAAGCCTCCGTAGCCACCGAAAGCCAATCTAGACCCGTTCCGGCACCCTGCCGGAGGGGGAATCCCTCTCCGATGGCCATCTTCATCATCCCGGTGCTCTCCATGACGAGGAGGGAGTAGTTCTCCCTCGGGGCTGAGGGTATGTACCAGTAGATATGTGTTTGATCTCTCTCTCTCTCTCTCGTGTTCTTGAGGTGATACGATCTTGATGTATCGCGAGCTTTGCTATTATAGTTGGATCTTATGATGTTTTGTCCCCCCTCTACTCTCTTGTAATGGATTGAGTTTCCCCTTTGAAGTTATCTTATCGGATTGAGTCTTAGATTTGGGAACACTTGATGTATGTCTTGCCGTGCGTATCTGTGGTGACAATGGGATACCACGTGATTCACTTGATGTATGTTTTGGTGATCAACTTGCGGGTTCCGCCCATGAACCTATGCATAGGGGTTGGCACATGTTTTCGTCGTGATTCTCCGATAGAAACTTTGGGCCGCTCTTTGAGGATCTATGTGTTGGTTTCAGGGTCGGAGCCAGGATTTGACGATAGGGGGGGGGGCGAAGTATTCAATGAACATATAGAAGTTTTTGCCTAACAGTAACCATTCCACGGGACTTCTTATGCCTAAAACTAATGAGGAATACAAGATAATATGGATTTTGCAATTAGAAAATGGTAGATTTTCATTAGTCTGAATGTGGTTCTTATGCCTAAAACTCACGGGACAAAATGTATATTCTTATATGGTGCGTTTCCAATTCTAGCTTGTTGTGTAAATTTTACTCATGCTGGAATATTTGATCGGTAGTTCCTGTGTAAGCTAATTTCATATTTAAGTTATCATGTATACAAACTGGTATGTAATTTTCTAACCGGACTGAAAAATAGAAACTAGAATCTATCAGTTTGTGGAATTCTAACAATAATAATAACTTGTGATGATGTAGACATGAGCCGATGATATACCTTAGATCTGAGGTGAGTCCTGTTGAGTTGTCCTAAGGGCAAATTCTGAAATTAAGATGATAGAATCAGTGCATACCTATTTTTTAGAATAAACAAAAAATTGCCAGCCCTAATTAATCCCATCAAAGGCAAAAACTTTCTAGTCTTTGTGGAGAAAGATGTGGATCAGTTCATCAGTATTCCATGGTACATATATAAATCAATGAAGCAACTTAGAAGACTCACCGTAAGATTATTCCGCCATCAGCGACGGTGGCGGCGCTAATCTGTTGTACAGATGCCCTCGTCTACTTCCGTAGATGGCTACGCGCAGCGAGCTCTTGTGCGTTTTTTTGGGAAAGCGAGCTTGTGTACGTCGTGCATCGGGGCCGAAACGATCGAAGCCATAGAGGATGCTCTCGATCGTGGGCCTGGTCAGCTTCCACAACTACCAGCATGGCCACATGGGGTATTTTAATACATGGGCTTCAACTTGCAAACTTTCTGGGCTTCAAGCCTTCTTGACCGCACTGTTAGGGGGGGCCAATTAGTCCTAAATCTAATTGACCTTGCCTAATCTCCTGGGACCTACGCTATGGTACTTCAGTATGAGGCAGCCATTGGGGGGGGGCCTGGCCCCCGCTCGTCCCCCCTTAGCTCCCGCCTTGGTTGGTTGAATAGATGAATTTGAGATTGTGTGATGCATATCGTATAATCATGCCCACAGATACTTGAGGTGACATTGGAGTATTTAGGTGACATTAGGGTTTTGATTGATTTGTGTCTTAAGGTGTTATTCTAGTACAGACTCTAGGGCTGTTTGTGACACTTATAGGAATAGCCCAACGAATTGATTGGGAAGAATAACTTTGAGGTGGTTTCGTACCCTACCATAATCTCTTCGTTTGTTCTCCGCTATTAGTGACTTTGGAGTGACTCTTTGTTGCATGTTGATGGATACTTATGTGATCCAATTATGTTATTATTGTTGAGGGAACTTGCACTAGCGAAAGTATGAACCCTAGGCCTTGTTTCAACACATTGCAATACCGTTTACGCTCACTTTTATCAATAGTTACCTTGTTGTTTCTATAATTTCAGATTACAAAAACCTTTATCTACTATCGATATACCACTTGTATCACCATCTCTTGGCCGAACTAGTGCACCTATATAATTTACCATTGTATTGGATGTGTTGGGGACACAAGAGACTCTTTGTTATTTGGTTGCAGGGTTGCTTGAGAGAGACCATCTTCATCCTACGCCTCCTACGGATTGATAAACCTTAGGTCATCCACTTGAGGGAAATTTGCTACTGTCCTACAAACCTCTGCACTTGGAGGCCCAACAACGTCTACAAGAATAAGGTTGTGTAGTAGACATCAAACCTATGCTCTTTACCCGACGGGGATTGGCTATCTAGCGGTGAAGAGCGGTGGGCGGTGGCAGGATACAACTGTTGGCGGCCGAGCACGCGGGGGGTGGGAGGTGAGTCGGGGAAGAAAAACTTGACTTTTTGCCTGACGGTGTGGGCCAGCCATGCTTTTCCCTTGCTCCAGAGCCCCCGAGCGCCCCCTAGTGCACCGGGTTCGGCCTGCGACGGCCGGGCCCAAAAAGGGCCGAACCAGCGGATTTCGGCGTCCTAGGGGCGCGACTGGGGCATTTTTCCGGCGCCAGCGCCGAAAAAGTGGCCGGGGGGGGGCTGTTGGGGGCACGGCTGGAGATGCTCTAAAGGAGGATGAAACATGTGGCCACAAAAAAAGCATCTACGTTATCTTGATGGAAAACAAAGTATAGGACAGTAGCATTTCTAAAACGGTTGCATTGATTCATATTAATAGAGAAATTCTCTTAAAACAGCTCAGTAGTTAATTCTGAGAGTGGCATTGCTTAATTTTACCAGTGGCATTAGATTAAGAAAAGGCATAAACAGTTCTAGGAGAGAGTGGGTGCAACAACACCATGTGCTTCCATCTACTTATAAAGGGGGTGATGCAGAGTTTGTTGTAACAAAGCAACAAACATCATGTCTGGGTTGGTACCATTTTTGTTCACTACTTAATGGGAAAAGAGAGCAATACAATAGCTTCAATTCAACATTTATTTAAAACGGTACCAATACAAGTAGCACAACATCTCAAAACACACTACACGATCATGTGGATGAAGGCAAGTACCAACCTGTCATGACGCACACAAGATCACCTACGAATCTGCCAACACAAATAGGAAATCCAATCTCGTTTTGTGCAATTGCACTGAAATCAAGCAAAGTCCCCGTTGTGACGTTTAAGTTTGCTATAGCAACAAGTTGAATAGATATCCCTGTTTTAATAGAGGCAAAAAAGGAAAAAATTACTGGCCAATAAAGGAGGATGAAACAAACGGCGACAAAAAGAAGCATCTAACTTATCTTGATGGAAACAAAGTAGGACAGTAGCATTTCTAGAACAGTTGCATTGGTTCATATTAACAGAGACATTCTCTTAAAACAACATTCATTAAGAATGTAATTTACTTTTAACAGTGGCATTGCTTCAATTTTCCAGCAGCATTCTTAGATTAACAATAGCAAAATAGTTGTATGGGACATGGGACATGGGACATGCCAGCACCATGTGCGTCCACACATATAAATGGGTGATGCAGAGTATGTAGCCAAGTAGCATATATGCATTGGTCCCATATTTGTTCTCTTTGAACCTTTTTCCTATGTGAGGGCAACAAATCTAGTCCTGCACAAACTACCCGACCCCCCAGTTTATTTCCCTTTTCAACAAAGATATCAATTCCTTATAGATGCGTGTACTGGGTTACCCCCCTTTTCCCTTTTCGACCAACAAAGCGGCTGGATAGCCAGTTTATACTACTTTCCCTCCCTCCTTTCCTCATTGAACCATGTCCTAGATTCATGCTCCACCCACCGCACCCTTCTTTCCTCTTTGAACCAAGACCTAGATTCGACTACAGAATCGAAAAAGATCCGCATGCAGCTAGAGCAATGACGGTTTCAAAGAAACTTATACCTTAGGGTCGTAGGGATGTGGCAAGGCATGCGGCGGGAGGTTGGATATGCCCACACTACGTACGAAAGCGAGGAAGAAGGGGTCGGTGGCCCTCCCGCACAGGTGCTGGGTGAAAGAGAACAACGTCGCCGGCAGTGTATTGCCTCCCTCGTCGAAGGCGATAGATTGAACGCTGCACCTCCTCCCCTTCCCGGTGCGACGTGATCCGGAAACCTCCTTCACCAGCTGTGAGGGGGGAGAGAGAAACAGAGGCCAACCCAGTCTTGTTTAGATCTGGTGAAGAGGGTGAGGGATTGTGAATATAGCAAACCCTAGCAAAGGAACACTGAGCCTCCAGCGTGTATATATATGTAGTGCGGCGAGAGTGTGGAGAGTGCAAACCCTAGTGAACAAGCGCTAAGGCTCCAACTTATATAGTGTACTACATATATAATGTATTACGGACTGAGCTCCGATGCCTTAACTGCACCTGCCTTTGGTTGTATGACAGGTGGGACAACCACATTTTGGGCCCACCTGTCATAAACCCAAAGGCAGGTGCACTAAGTCAATGAAGCTGTGTCCATATAGTACTTGTGTATTCTACTAATATATAGTGGAGTGGTTTTCTTATTCTCTCCATAACAATCATTTTAAATTGTGTAAGTACGAAACGAAACTCTTTATTTAATGTACCAGTGAAGAAAACTACTACTTCTGATGAACTAACGATCCACGCGTCTTGGTTGCACTTCCTGTCCTTCACGTGCGGTACACTACCCTCCCTTAAGTGAACAACCACACATGCGCCAAATTATCGGAAATGTGTGAGAGTGTGTACAAATAAAGAATTTTAATTTCAATTATCGGAAAGGTTTGAGAGTATGTACAGTTTGCCCTCTCTCAATAATTATGGTTTGTTGTGTTTGGCCTAAACTTGGTAAAACTTTACAAAGTTTGACTTTAGTATCTAATATGCGGAGTAAATAAAAATGGAGGGCTACTACGTCCATCCAGGTTTTTAGTCCACACCATTTTTAATCAAAGTTAATAGCTGGACAAATAAAATTACAGGGGATCTGAAGAAAAAGTTGCGAGAAGGCTTAGAAATCAATACAAAACTTTTGCTCTTAGTACCAACGTCGATCCTTCTTCGAGGAAACATTTGGTTCATAGCCAATTGTGTGATAAAATTGCACCAACGTGAAAGACGACTGCGTCTCCAATGCAACTAAGCAAAGAGCACTGCTGGAACACAACTTGTTTTTTGTCGAAAATCGATCAGCTTCATCAGCCGACGCAACCATGAGGCGCAACCATGAGCATCGATAGGTCATCGTGGTGATGCATCATCCATTTGGCATCAAGTTTGGGTGAGGCACCTATGAAGTTCGACAAATCCTCACCGTGGTCTGTTTATTCTCATTAATCAAGCTCGAGGAAGGAAGAACCACGCGGCAGAGGACAGTGAGGCGGAACAACAATGGCCATCCAATTTTGTGTAGTTCCACTAAAATTGAGGAAGACATGCTCGGGTATGGAGATACGCATCGCTGTCTGCAAAAATATAAAAAAGGGATATAGTGTTGTTACTTTGTTTTGGCAGTGGTACAAGATTAACAATGACATCTGAATTGTTAATAAGAATTAATGAAAAGTACACCAACAAAAAGAAGCATCATGATTATCTTGATGGGAACTAAACCAGGATAGCCGAGAAAAAAAGCATTTCTTCATTTAACCAATGATAGTATTAGATTAGCAGCAGCAATAGGAGCATATGGACAATGACCACACAACCACCATGTACTTTTTGTCGAAACAACATGTATACCTCCACTGAGGCATAAATCAGGACAACTTTTTGAGTGGCATTTCCCCTATAATAGTAGGTGATGTTGGACCAGCCGACGAACCCTAGCTACAATACATGGGGAGCTGGGGAGTAGTCGCATAGAAGAAAACCCGCATGCAGCGACCTGGGGAGTTGGACCAGTACAAGAAGTTATACCTCAGGTGGGCGAGATGTCACTTAGGCGGGCGGACGGGATCTGCCCACACGACGACAGCGAACAAGGGCGCGGTGGACCTTCGTCCGCGCCAGTGCCGGCTCTGAGAGGGCGATGCGCATCGGCTCCCTCCATCGCCGACAGCGACAACGTCAACGCTACACCTCCTCACCTCCCGTAGTGGACGGAATTCAGCCGGATTTGTGACCACCGGTGAGGAGAGAGATAGAGTGGACACTGTCTTCCTGTTTTGATATGGAGAGGGTGAGAGAGCGAGACGCGATAAACCCAATCAAACAAGAGGCTATATACACAATGGAGTTAAAAAATCTCTCCATGGAAGTGGTTTTAAATACTCCCTCCATTCCCTTATACAAGGCCACTATGAAAAATACATTTTGCATCTGTACAAGCCCACTAACAATAATTGAAAACTGACCAAGAAAGAAAACTCGATCAAAAACACGCCCCCGCGTCCAGGTCGTGAGAGTCATCGCGCACACACACATAGACATAGACATGCATATCCGTGTTTACGTAAAATTCCATCTCCATCTCCATCTCCATTCATATTTGTCCAACTGGCACATTATTTACGTTGTTAATTATATACGCAGCAATATTAACATACAACATCTCTTGTTTGCGGGCGTCCGGACCGCTGCCACGCCCGCTCCTGACCAACCCGAACCCTCTTCATCACCCGCGCGTGCTTCCCACCCAAAACGGTCAGTGCCGCATTCATGCTTGGCTAGAGCGGACACGACCTCTCACTGGCCCCGGCATTGAAGCGGCACGCCGGTCGAGAGAGTGTCGCCTGCGCCGCTTCCCGGTGCACGCGACTGCTTCGTGTTCAAAGGTCGCAATAGCCGACCACAACATGCATGTAAAAAGTTCTTGGGAGTCCGTGCTACACCTAGCTGTCTTCCCCCAACTCGTCAATCTCTTCCAGTAGTGCTAGTACTCCATGGCGCGATCCATCAACAAGCAGGCGGGAAATTCATCATATACTCGGTTTGCGGTGAGCGGCATGCCGAGCGACCATGTGGGGTGGAGCCGTGGAGGAGGGTGAGACACGAATGCGACATGCATGATTTAAACGTTGGTTTTGCTCGATGGCGCGATCCAACGAAACGAAACATTGGTTTCTCTCCGTTTCCATTTTTTCTCCGGAAAAGCGGAAACTTTCCACTCCATTTTCATTCCTACTCCAAGGTTGCCCCGTTACAACATTCCATCAAATACAGAGGAAAACTAACACGCATGCTGATGCTTCTTAATGATTCACAAATCATAACCAATTTTTACTTCACAACTAAAGACAAAAGTTGTGAGAGCGTGTACAAAAGAAAAACTACTGATGGGGTCACTACGACTTAAACCCTAAACCCTAAACAGGATTTAATTTCCTGGCTAGGTAGAACCTATTGAAGGAAAGACGGCTGGCACCCTCGGATCATATGATGCTTTTGTGCAGTTCCACTAAAATCGAGCTGAGCATCCCTGATGGCAAATATATTGAAGAAGTGTGATTAGAATAATAGTACTGGCACTAGTTCATGAGACATAAACTCATCACAAATAGAAGCCGGTAGAAGTAGAGATAGATCGACATGGAGATGGAGCTACATGGGGAGCTGCGGCAGTGGAGCAAGCCGGCTCCAAAAGAAAGATGTACTACTACCTGGGACATCGGGCTGTAGTTAGAAGGGTGGTTGGGACGCGGCATCATCCCATACCACGGGGACCGCCGATTGGGACGCCCCTACTGTGGGTTTTCTCCCTCGCCGATGTCGACCGCGTCTACGCGGAACATTGTTCCCTTCCCCCAGCGGCGGGATCAGGCCGGATATGTGACCAGGGATGTGGCCACCATCGTTTTATGCTTGTGAAGAGAGCAACCCAAGCAAGCAGGCTTGTAGCTTAGGCTCTTGCTAGTGTATATATAGTGGTTTTCTTTTTCTCTCCATATCAACCACTTTATATTGCGTACGTGTCATTGAAGAGTGAAATGATGGTTGCTTCTTCCGACTTACTTACTGTGTGATTTGACTGCTCCTTAGTGCCCCCCTACACGTACTCCCCCTACGTGTATGACCGTTCCTGAGTCTTACTTGTACTTATCTCTATTTTCTTGCATGACACGTAGACAGGATGCGCATAGAGGAATTTTGTTACTACACGTTGTTACGTAGTACTATACTACTAGTACCTACTCCCTCCTTCCGGTTCACTATTGGTACTCCCTCCGTCTTGGCTTATTGGTCCCCTTTGTACTCAATTCATGGGCTCGTTTTCCTCAAGAAATTGTCTTTACCAACGTATTAATATCAGGAATGCATGCATGAACAACGAATGATTAAACCTTGCATGCAACGTTTTGACAAAGCATTGACTTATGAACATGTGAATGTGAGGGACTACAACCTCGTGCATGCATGCAACAGTCACACATACAGATGGACGCAAAAACGCGTGCGACGCCCTAGTGCATGCATGTCTGAGCACACGACGGAACACACACGGTCGCGCTCAAGTGCTCAACCTACACGTGCATGCACACACATACTCAGCCAGGGTGAGCTAGTGACCATATAAACACCGGAAAATGTATATATTGAGCGCAATGACAGTATAATGAAGTCCACTAACCGTATTTTTACAAATATATAGTGACAGACAATGTATTTATCTCGTTTGAAATTAAGCCATATTAACCGGAAAGGAGGCAGTATGGACTAGCATTACTTTGATGTGTCACGTCAACTTGCCGAACGAGGAGAAGCTTACAGGATGGGAGAAGCTTGCGCGTGATGGCTCGCATGACAAGGAGAAACTTTTGCCTAATGCAAGCTCTCCCTCGCTCAGGCGGTGGACGTGCAACAGTTAATTTGGTGTCAGATTGCTAGAAGCATACACTATACTAGTACTATTATTGTTCGACATCCCGAAGAGGCGAACAGCCTAGCGCAAAGTTTACTAGTACTAGTACTACTACTATAGAGGTATGTACTATACTACTAGGAACCGGATGGAGGAGCGTCTGCACTCTTATTATATTTTAAAAATGTGATAAAGCAATCTTCAACACATTTGGTTCTCTTCTAGGGCTCTTGCATGTGATAATGGAAGTTGATTGCATGGAACACTCGCCACAATTCTCGCTTAATTCGGGCTCATATCCTGTTACAAATAGGAGCGCTCAATAATATTTCCTCTTTTTTGTTATTCAGCATGTAAACGGGTCAACAAACCTTGCGACACATCTTTGTGTGAACCGTGCTTGCTGCACTTTGAATGTGGCCGAGAGCTCGCTTGATGAAACACCTCGCTTCCTTCTTATTTTTTTGTAGGGTACCTTGCTTCCTAGTGACTAGTCTCTTGGCTGATCATCCTAAGAATGCTTATATATGAATAAAGCTCTCTCATTTACCCGCAAAATAGATTAAGCCATATTAACCGGAAAGGAGGGAGTATGGACTAGCACTACTTTTTGGTGTGTCCCGTCAACTCGCAGAACGAGGAGAAGCTTGCAGGACAAGGTGAAGCTTGCATACGCCTTTTGACTAATGCAACCTACCCTCACCCAGGCGGTGGGCATGCATCAGTTCATTCGGTGTCAGATTGCCAAAGGCATACACTATAGTACCCAACATGCGGAGTACCATCATTGTTCGACTTCACGAAGAGGCGAAGAGCCAAGTGCAAGGTTTAGTAGTACGAGTAGTACTACTACTAGAACCGCATGCACGAGCGTCTGTACTTTTATTTTATTTTAATTTCTGATAAAGTACACATTTATTCAGGAGAATGGCGGAAAACAGCAGTATTAAAAAACATCGAACATGTAGTGATGATATCGATCAACCATGCTCGAATATATCTTCGCCTCCATGCGAGCTTTTCTGTGTGTTCTCACTCCTCCTCTCTCTCAAGGAACAGCGGGTTGGCCATTTTGCCGTCAATTGAGATCGGTTTTCTCACACTCCGGCCCCACATGTCAGTGATATGCCAAGAGGAGGTGCGTTGACTGACTGGCCATACACGTATTTGGTCTTGCACCTTCGTACTACTCCTCCCTCCGTCACAGTTTACATGGCGCGCTTCATTCTGATGCATTTCTCTCAATGCATTGCCACCACCAGAGAGACTTTAGATGTGTTTAGTTTAATTCTCAATTAATTAGGGCGTGGTAACCACAATCAAGTCCACAATTTTCTCTCAATGTACTACGGAGTGGAGTAAGTGCATGCATGTGAGTACCTGGGGTGGAAGCACTGCATGCATGTGTGTACGCATTATTTCCTCTAGTAATAGACGCCGTGCTATAACTACCAATGCTATTTTTCAGGCCGACCGCTAGTTGCCTTGGTCCCAGAGATTTTTTTGAAGCGCGCTCTATAAACAGTGACGGATGGAGTAGTATGAGCAGATTCAAAGAAGAGCGTATTGATGGTTGCTTCTTCTGAGAAACTTACAGTGGGAAATGAGGGGCTTATGATTTGACTGCTCATTACTCACTATTAATGCGGCGCAACGACCGGGATGAGTCTCCCATGCGGTTGTGCACTACTCCCTCGGTTCTTAAAATGTGGTATTTGTCTTTCTAGAGATTTCAACGAGTGACTACATACGAAGCAAAATGAGTGAATCTACACTCTAAAATATGCCCATTTGAAATTTTTTAAAAGACAAATATTTAGGAATGGAGGAGTATAATTGTGTGCATGACACATGGACCCGGATGCTGAAGAGGCTTCTGGCAATGCTATCAAGCTTCCATCATTTTGTTTACATAATTGACGTACTATACAAATAATTTTCCAGCGACATGAAATTGTACAATGCTCTGAGCTTTCAGCTTTTGTTTCGTGTGTCTTGCCATCGATGCTCTTTCGGAGACAATAAAAAACTAACTTCCTTGCTAACGCATCTCAATGATTAGCAGATCAGAGCTAATATTTACATCACAACTAAAGACAAAGTTGTGAGAAGGTGTTTGAGGGAGTCCTGGATTAGGGGGTGTTCGGATAGCCGGACTATACCTTCGGTCGGACTCCTGGACTATGAAGATACAAGATTGAAGACTCCTCCCCGTGTCCGGAAGGGACTTTCCTTGGCATGGAAGGCTAGCTTCGCGATACGGATATTCAGATCTCCTACCATTGTAACCGACTTTGTGTAACCCTAACCCTCTCCGGTGTCTATATAAACCGGAGGGTTTTAATCCCTAGGACAACATACACAACAACAATCATACCATAGGCTAGCTTCTAGGGTTTAGCCTCTCTGATCTCGTGGTAGATCTACTCTTGTACTACCCATATCATCAATATTAATCAAGCAGGATGTAGGGTTTTACCTCCATCGAGAGGGCCCGAACCTGGGTAAAACTTCGTGTCCCTTGCCTCCTGTTACCATCCGGCCTAAACGCACAGTTCGGGACCCCCTACCCGAGATCCGCCGGTTTTGACACCGACATTGGTGCTTTCATTGAGAGTTCCTCTGTGTCGTCGCCATCAGGAAGGATGCCTCGCCCCGTCTTTAAAGACGACACGGTTGCTAAGGGAGCTTTGGCTGTTGGCCAAACCCTCCAGCTAGGTGGTTTTCTTATGACCGCCCGTTCGGCTTCTGCACCGACGATGACCTCTCGGGCCATCGAAAACAATCTTCATGTCAGCTCGGAACTCACCGAGCAGTTAGATCCAATGGAGCTCTCTTCCATAAACGAGCTCTTGGATCGCTTCGCTGCCCTGGGAGTCACTACGGATTACGACCAGATTGGGCTAAACCCGATCTGAGAGAGATTAACTCTCCCCAAGTCACCCATCACGTTGCCGTGGTAGAGGGACAGTGCAGCGACCCTTCATCTATCTTGAGGACTCGTTACGTCCGGATTCCCGATCCCTCCAAGCCGGATACCCGCGGAGGGGAGGATATCACTCAATACCTGAACTTAGAGTCAGGCAACGGACTGGATTCATTGGACAACGTCCAGGAACCCAAATTTTCGAGTTCGGAAATTCCTCGGCCTCTGAGCCTCAGATGGGGTGAGGCTTCGGATTTAATTCCACCCACCCACCCGAACATTAGCGATCTATCCCAAATTAGGCAAGAGCCCAAAGAAACAGTACATCATTACTGGGCCAGATTCCTCCTGGTTATGAACGGGATAAAGGACTGCTGCGAGGAAGACGTGATTTCATTCTTCTGCAATAATTGCACGGACAAGGGAATCGTCAACGCCATAAGTCCCCGTGATATCACACGCTTCGCTGACTTGGCATCCATAGTACGAAAGTACTGTGCGATGGAAAGCGCCCGGAAAACCAAAATAAAATTTTGGGACAATCCGGCCCTGACTGCAAACCTAGTGCGAAATAAACGGGTGCATCATTGCCAGACACCCGGGTCAAGTACCAAAAAGCAAAAAACCTCTACAGGGCATGGAACCGTATTGGAAGGATGGCTTAATGGACCCTGTAAGATTCACAGTACAGAGGACGCCACACCAACTCACAACCTTAGAGCATGTTGGATACCCCGACAGGTGGCAAAAATCGGCGAAAATCTCCTAATTCCGGAGACCACAGAAAGCCACCCCAGAGACTCCAATACGGTATTAACAGTCTTCGAGACTTTCACATCAAATAGTATGCAAAAAAGGACACTCCGCAGCCTTGCCGAAGTCTACCAAGTAGCAACAATAAACCCATGGAGTGACATGGCTATTACCTTTAACGCCAGTGATGAACCTAAATTCCGAACAGCCCGAGCACCAACCGCATTGGTCCTCAGTCCAATAGTGGACGGCTTTCGTCTTACCAAGGTACTCATGGACGGCGGCAGCGGATTAAACCTCATTTATGAGGAAACTCTTCAAAAAATGGAAATAGACTAGAATCGCATCGAGCGAAGCAGCACAACCTTTAGAGGAATAATCCCCAGTCGAGAAGCGCGCTGTACAGGAAAAGTCACACTAGATGTGGTGTTCGGCACGCCGGATAATTACAGGTCCGAAGAGGTCACGTTCCATGTGGCCCCGTTCAGCAGCGGTTATCACGCTCTACTAGGGCGGGAAGCGTTTACCTTCCAAGCAATACCCCATTACGGGTACATGAAGCTCAAGATGCCCGGGCCCCACGGGACCATCACTCTCGCTAGTGATCCGGACATAGCACTCCGTGCCGAAAACAAGACAGCCGCACTGGCCCTCGAGCACTATCCGAAGCCCTAGCAGCTGAGGAACTGACGCGCTGCGCTCTATGGTGAATAGGGACGATGTGGTACTCGACAAAAGATCCAAGTCCACCTCCTTTAAACCAGCGGACGAAATAGTCAAATTCCAAGTCCATCCAATGGACCCCAATAAACAGCTTCCATCGGGGCACAGTTAAACCCCGACGTAGACGCCGCACTGCGAGAGTTCCTACGAGAGAACTGGGACATTTTCGCCTGGCACCCTTCAGACATGCCAGGAATCCCACGTAGGCTGGCCGAGCACAGCTTAAACATCCAAACAGGATTCAAACCTGTCAAACAAGCTCTTCGGCGTTTTTCCGAACCTAAGAGACAGGCCATGGGAGAGGAGCTAGAAAAACTATTGGAGGCCGGATTCATCAGAGATATAAAACATCCGGACTGGCTAGCAAACCTGGTGATGGTACCAAAGAAGGACAAATCCTGGCGCCTGTGCGTTGATTTTAAAGACCTTAACAAGGCTTGCCCAAAGGATCCCTTCCCCCTCCCCCGCATCGATCAAATTATCGACGCTACCGCAGGACACGATTCGTTGTGTTTCCTGGACGCATATTCCGGCTACCATCAAATCAAGATGGCAGAATCAGACCAAGCCGCAACGGCATTCATCACACCATACGGCCCATTCCGCTTCAACACAATGCCCTTCAGGCTCAAAAACGCCGGCGCAACATATCAGCGCATGATTCAGACATGTCTGGCAAACCAGATCGGCAAAACAGTGGAGGCATATGTAGATGATGTGGTCGTCAAAACAAGACATGTCGAATCTCTAGTAGACGACTTGAGGCTCACATTCGATAACCTCCAAACATACGACATCAAGCTCAACCCGGAAAAATGCGTTTTCGGTGTTCCAGCCGGAAAGCTCTTGGGCTTCATTGTATCCGGTAGAGGAATTGAAGCAAATCCAGCCAAGATCCGAGCTCTGTTGCAACTGGATATCCCAAAGGACCTCAAACAAATACAAAAGTTAACCGGATGCGTGGCGGCTCTAAGCCGCTTTATCTCCCGCTTGGGAGAAAAGGCCCTACCCCTTTATCGCCTCCTTCGGCGCATCGAACACTTCTAATGGAAGGATGCAGGCATGGCCGGACTCGCCGAAATAAAAGCCATATTGGCAACAAACCCAGTCCTGGCCGCGCCAAACACTGGCGAACCAATGCTATTGTACATCGCAGCAACACATCAGGTTGTAAGCGCAGTGCTCGTCGTCGAACGAGAAATGGACGGACACAAATTCCCCCTTCAAAAGCCGGTCTATTATGTGTCCACCGTCGTCACTCCCTGCAAAGCACAGTACCTGCATTATCAAAAGATTGCGTACGCGGTATTCATGGCATCCCGGAAGCTACGACACTACTTTCAAGAGTGTTCAATCACAGTAGCCTCGGAAGTACCACTTAACGATATTATAAATAATCGTGACGCAATGGGCCGGATTGCAAAATGGTCCATTGAGCTCCTCCCGTTCGACATAACTTATAAGCCACGGCGAGCCATCAAGTCACAAGTCTTGGCCGACTTCGTCGCAGAATGGACGGAGGCCGAACTCCCTAAAGAGTACGGCACATATTCAAATTGGATCATGCATTTCGATGGCTCCAAAATGTCGGCTGGACTGGGGGCTGGCGTCATTTTGACGTCCCCCATAGGAGACACGGTTCAATACGTACTCCAGATTATGTACACAGACTCCAACAATGCAGCCGAATATGAGGCCCTTTTACATGGTCTCCGGATGGCAGTATCCATGGGCATTCAATGCCTAGAGGTGCGCGGGGACTCGAACCTCGCAATATCCCAAATAAATGGAGACTTCGACGCCAAGGATCCAAAGATGGCGGCTTACCGCAACATCGTACTAAAAATGTCAGCTCGATTCGAAGGGCTTGAATTTCACCACATAGCCCGGGAAAATAATCAGGCGGCAGATGTCCTGGCACGCATCGGCGCAAAACATGATGTAGTACCCCCCAACATCTTCTTGGAAAGGCTATTCAAGCCATCCGTAGTATGGGAAGGGGAGCCGCACAACAACAGTCCGGACCCAATCGCACTGCCCGACACCGAACATTCTGACACAATCGGCGGCTCTACCAATGAAATAACACCTTCAGCCCACGCAATAATGGCCGTCATCGCCCATGGACAGAACCATTCCTCGCCTACCTTATTAGGCAGGAACTCCCCGAGGACCGAAACAAGGCACGCTGCATAGTGCGGCGATCCAAAGCCTACAAAGTCCACGAGGGAGAGCTTTATAAGAAAAGCACTACCGGAGTCCTTCAAAGGTGCATCTCCGAAGAGGAAGGGCGGAACCTCCTGGCGGAAATTCATGCCAGACTTGGCGGTCATCACGCTGCAGCTCGGTCCCTTGTGAGCAAGGCTTTCTGCTCAGGCTTTTACTGGCCGACGGCCCGCGCAGACGCCCAGGACTTAGTCCAACGATGCACCGGTTGCCAGCTCTTTGCAAACGAAAGCCATATGCCACCCACCGCCCTCCAAACTATCCCCATCACTTGGCCCTTTGTGGTCTGGGGGCTTGATATGGTTGGACCCCTTAAAGGTGGAACCCACAAGCACAAATACTTACTGGTCATGGTGGATAAGTTCACCAAACGGATAGAAGCCAAGCCCGTCAAGACGACCGAATCCGAACCTATGATAGACTTTATATCCGGGGTTGTACACCGTTACGGCGTCCCCCACAGCATCATCACTAACAATGGCACGAACTTTACAGCCGACGAGGTAAAACTCTGGTGCAAAAACATGGGCATCAAGCTCGATTATGCTTTCGTCTATCACCCACAAACTAACGGCCAGGTCGAATGTGCAAATGGTCTTATCATGAGCGGCATTAAACCCAGATTAGTGCGGTCCCTCAAGGAATCTAACATGCACTGGGTAGAGGAGCTCGACTCCGTACTCTGGGGGCTGCGGACCACGCCGAACCGCACCACCGGATACACACCATTCTTTATGGTGTACGACGCAGAGGCAGTTTTGCCTTGCGACATAATTCATGACTCACCTCGAGTGCGCATGTACGAAGAAAGAGAAGCCGAGCTCGATCGGCAGGACAGTTTGGACGCGTTAGAGGAGGAGCATGACGTAGCAAAAGCCCGTTCCGCATTCTATCAACAGCAGGCTCGAAGATACAAAAGCAGAGAAGTACGGGCCAAAAATTACAACGTTGGCGAATTAGTTCTATGACTGCCGGACAAGAAAAAGGACAAACTCAAGCCCAAGTGGGAAGGTCCCTTCATAATTGACCAAGTCCTGACTGGTGGAGCGTACCGCCTGCGAAATGCATCGGATAACCCGACTCGAGCCGAACCCATGGAACGCAGCCCGTCTCCGAAGATTCTATGCCTAGCGCCGGATCCTGTGTTCGTCTCCTTACTCTGTCCATTTTTTATGTACTTTCTGTCTTACATTTCTCTCCTTCTCTCTCTCTCTCTCTCTCTCTCTCTTATAGCCTTTAAAGGCTCATAAAGTGACGCGCTATCCGCGCTCATTAAACCTGGGGGCTTCTTTAAACAGTAGCTTATTTATATGGGCTTCATGCCCAACACATGCATTACGCTTCCGCATGTACCTTTTATTCACCATTATATGCACCAATATGACTTAACTTTTGGCCAAGCTGGGTTGCCTAGCTCCTGTGCTTACCCCTAAGTTCCCGATTGTTCGGCTAGATGGTAAAGGGAGCACCTCTGCGATTGTTACTGCCGGGTCAGCCGAACGTGTACCTCAGACTGGGTGAAGCCTAAATCTAGCGTTCTTAAGGGAATATTCGGTCGGTGAACTAAAGATGATCTTTTTTTATTTATCTATATGCCTCCAGATGTTTTTCCTACATTTCTTTTCGCAGCATGGACATGCACTTTAGGGCATGCCTCCCAGGGAAAGGAACCCCTAACGGAACTATTCTCCCTGCAGATGTTTCTTACTAACCATGTAATATAACATAACTAGTCGGACACTTGTCTGTTCACGCACTAATGACCCCTACGCCTGGTCTCCATGCATTCCCCGGTTCTTATATAACTGTATGGGAATTCGGACACACTCCAGACCGTCAGGTCCCAAGGATGAAGCGAAAAGGTCGGCCATGACAAATGATCTACAATCCGGCTAGAAGGCATTATAAATGTCAATTAAATTACATAGTCATTTTGACTAATTGTATTCCTCTTCAATACCATCTAACAGTCTGTCTAATTTACAGTCCTGCTGGGAATACTTTGCGGCCAACTCTACTTGGCCGTATACTAAGCTTACAGTGATCTCCTTCCCATTGGGCCCTATAGGACCGACCTCGGCCATGTGGTTGGGGTCAGCCTTTGAGTACCGCGTCTTCACCATGGCCCAGGCCTCCCTAGCACCTTGACGGCAGGCCGATACCTTCCACAATCGGAAGCGCCGCCGTGCTCCCTTTAGCTTCTTCGCAAGCTCTCCAAGACCTTCGGGCATGGAGATGGATGGCCACAGGGCCTGGGCGACGCCTTGCATCTCCTGCCGAACTCGATCGAGCAGTTGCGAGAGCTCGGGAAGAAGATCACCCATAGAACTGGGCATCTCCTCTGCAGGATGACCTGTTAGCACACCTACAGACATTGCTCTGTTAGTCGACTTCCCCGCCGAACTTTCTTTTAAAGGTTCGTTCAAGCACTTACTAAATATGCCGCGCCAAAGCCACCGATTCTCCTTCACGGAGTCTGACAGCTGGGCATGAACTTCTTTCAGCTCGACGCCCAGCTTGGTGTTGGCATCCTGGAGATTGTTCTTCTCCCGCCTCACCGTTGTTAGCACCTTCTCACCAGCCTTTAGCTAGCGTAGGAGGTGTTGTCTTTCCAGATTCAATCTGGCGCCATCTGCAATTTCATTTGTTAGATTCGCACCCATGCCGTGCTTTGCAATATACTTATCTTTCAATGTGTATATTACCAGAGGGAGTCTCCTTGGGCTCCCCTGCTGCGGCCAGTGCAACCTCTAGCTGGGCTTTGCACTCTTCCAGCTCCTTGGACAGTAGGGAATTCTTTTCTGTAAGAACCTGCATAACAAATGATCCTTGCATCAGTTATTCTAACTGTTTCAAGTCTCGGGGGCTACTGGTCTATATATAATTACCAAAATTTTCTTACCCGTATGTCTTTTACATATTGCTCCGTGGCTCTGGCTAGACCATTTTGAGCGGCACGGAGGTACGCATCTCCCGAATTGAAGGCATCGCCCCTTGGGAGAAACAAGCGTCACGAAGAATTGTCCGGCGGCGCCTGTGGTTCATGGCACTCTCCACCTCAGAGTTGGTGGCAGACAACCCGTCCGCATCCTCCGTAGGAGAAGCATCTGGCACACGCCTTGCGTTCGCCTCCGCCTCCGGACCAGGCTTTGGAGCCTGGCTGGTGGTGGCGCGATTGGCAGCCTCTCCGGATATAGTCCGGCGAGGTCTCTTTGTCCTAAAGAGAGCACGAGTGTCAAATGTGCCTCAAAGGTATAACACCTGGGATAAGGGGGCGCGCCATACCTTTGCGCTGATGCCTTGGTCCGTACTGCACTTCTCTTCTGCCCACGGGGCCCTGCGGCCCCTCGTTGGCTTGTCGCCGCAGGTTCGGCCTTCCGCCTCAAAAACCTCCCTGCAAAGTTCGGTTGTAATCAGAAAACTGAAAACACGAGAGGACGGACCCCTATTCGGGATACTGGGACTTCGATCTCAGTTACCTGGGAGGCCGGAATTAGCCCTGGGTAATCAGCCGTAATGGCCACCAAGGCGTTGTCCATGCTCAATTGATAGAACACTCCATCAATTAGCTCCACAGATATGTCTGGATCCTCTTGAAAGGCCGGGTCGAGGGACCATCCTGGGTCCTCAGGTTGTGGAGGAGGGCTGCTTATTTCCTTAACAGCCCGGCGCAGTTCCTGTTTTGAAGTCGTCAGACTGAATATTTAACAACGGGAATACAAAACGGATGAGCAAGTAAAAGCGACCACTTACCCAGCCTGGGGGATTGTGCATAGAGAATCCACCTTGTGGGTTGACGCGGAGAAATTCCTCCTCTTCTCCCTTATACAAAGTGGACAAGATCTTTAGCAGAGCGGCAGTTGAATCCGGCCCCTTACGGCCGTAGCGGGTGGCGTCGTCCTCCCCGTTGAAGTCCCATATGGGGTGGCTTCTATACTGAAGCGGCTGCACCCCCGCATGATGCATTCGGACATAACCCAGATCATGGTTAGTCCAGAATGGGCTAACAATTTTATTCGGCCCATCACGTAAATGATGTCCCTGTCACTTTCCCTCTGAGGGCTCCGCGGACGCCAGCTTAGGCGCTTCTTTAAGGGAGCACCGTCGAATTCAGGGAGGCCGATCCAGACAGGATCCGGCAGCGGGACGTCTTCTATATAGAACCATTCCGAGGGCTAGTCTTCGGACGCCTTCTTTGGGGTTCCGGACAGATATCCGGTCCCGGCGATGCGCCACACTTCGGCTCCGCCCACTTAATACATTGACCCCTCCTTAGAACGGGGCACAAGGCAGAATAACCTTTTCCATAACCCGAAATGAGCCTTGACGCCCAAGAACAGCTCACAGAGGGCTACGAAGCCCGCAATATGCAGTACGAAGGCGGGCGTGAGATTGTGTAGCTGGAGGCCGTAGAACTCTAGCATCCCCTGGAGAAATGGGTGGATTGGAAACCCGAGCCCCCTTATTAAATAAGGGACAAGGCACACCCGCTCTCCTTTGGAGGGATTGGGGGCACCTTCCGCTTGCTTCCCGCCCTTATAGGTGGCAAGACCGGCTCGAACCGGGATCATGTAGGCCGGGGCGAGGAATCCCTTGGTCTGGAGCTTCACCAGCTCGCTATGCAGGACAGAGCATCTCTCCCAGTACCCGGGCTTGGGGCTGGAAGGGCGAGGGGAGGAGTTGTGATGACTGGCCATGGTGGAGTGGACCTTTGTCGGATGCGCTCTGATGAACACTCGTGAAAGGGGGAAGATGTGGTTTGGATCTAAATCCTCGTCCCCTTAAATAGGGCAGCTCATTTACGCGGCTAGGGGTGTGAATGTAAAAGCACTCAGACTTTTCATATTCATTTTACACGTGGGAAGCGGCCATTATTGGGCGTAGAAGCCAAGGAGCGCAACATCTACAGAAAATCGGACTTTATTCAACAGGTGCACGGAATTTGGGGAGAACCCGCCTTGCAATGCCCAAGACAATCTACGCGTTGGACTCATCGTCATTGAAGCCTGGTTCGGGGGCTACTGAGGGAGTCCTGGATTAGGGGTGTTCGGATAGCCGAACTATACCTTTGGCCGGACTCCTGGACTATGAAGATACAAAATTGAAGACTTCGTCCCATGTCCGGAAGGGACTTTCCTTGGCGTGGAAGGCAAGCTTGGTGATACGGATATTCAGATCTTCTACCATTGTAACCGACTTTGTGTAACCCTAACCCTCTCCGGTGTCTATATAAACCGGAGGGTTTTAGTACGTAGGACAAAATACACAACAACAACCACACCATAGGCTAGCTTCTAGGGTTTAGCCTCTCTGATCTCGTGGTAGATCTACTCTTGTACTACCCATATCATCAATATTAATCAAGCAGGACGTAGGGTTTTACGTCCATCGAGAGGGCCCGAACCTGGGTAAAACTTCGTGTCCCTTGCCTCCTGTTACCATCCGGCCTAGACGCACAGTTCGGGACCCCCTACCCGAGATCCGCCGGTTTTGACACCGACAGTGTTAAATTAAAATTGATCCATGCTTTCATTGGCAGCAACTTCCCCCCCAGCTTTGTCTAAATCAACAAGGCATGCTGGAAAAAGTAGCTGTCTGGAGCATGCAACATTCCGATCATTTTGTGCAGTTCCACTGAAATAGAGTTGAGCGTCCCTGTTCCAAAGATATTAAGTGTGATTACGATAATAGAGGACTGCTGATGAAACAATAAACACACAAATAGAAGCCAGTCACCTTTGCAGTCTCTCTTAAGACTAACTAGTTGGAGAAGATTAAGCAAATAGTCGGAGAAGATTAGGCTCAGAGTTGGATGAGGAGGATAGAGCAAAACCAATCTCCCTTTGTGCAGTTGCACTGAAATGTAGAGACGTTGTCCGTGTGACATTTTAGTACAACTGCACAAAACACTCTTAAGAAAAAAGTCATTTGTGCAGTTCACCAAAAGGTCGCAATAGCAACGAGGTGAAATGGATAGCCCTGTTTGCAAAAAAGAGGTAGAAAGGAAACAATTACTGGCCAATAATAGTTGATGACAGATACAACGACAAAAATAATCATATTCCTTGTCCTAAGGGAAGATAACAACATGGTTGTGTTTGTCTAAAACGGTGTGAGGACGAGATTGCAATATGGAAAGTACGCCGGACGAGCTACGTTTTCGGCAAAGAACTATGGAAGATCCACATGAAGCAACGTGGGAACACGGGCAGTGGAGCAAGGCCGGAGGGGATACCTGGGGGTCATTGAGATGTAAGTAGCTGGTGAGCGGCAGCAGGCGGGGTCTTCCCGTACTACGGCAGCGAGCAGGTGGTGTAGGCCCTACCGCGCCGGAGCTTGGTCAGAGAGAATGACGGGTACCGCAGATCGGGACGAGCTGCCTTGGCGCCGTCGAACGGAGAAATGATGCACATCCTCCCTTTCCGCCGGCGGACGAGATGCGACCGGATCAGTGACCAACGGTGGGAGAGAGAGAGAGAGGCCACCGCCGCCTTGTGTGAGATACTCTGAAGAGAGACAAACCCAGGCAAGCAGGCTCCATTGTATATAGTGGAGCGGACTACCTTTTTCTCCATAAAAATCATTTTATATTCTGTGTATGTGCCATTGAGAGATATAACTTTATTTAAAAATAACGCGCCAACGCATCAAGTCAAACTTTTTTCGTGCATGCGTGGTACACGACCTCTGTAGGTAAACAACCGCTACACGCATTCAAATTAGCACGTGGGCTGCCATTTTCGTACAGAAATGAGCTCCACCGTGTACCCACGTGGGTGTGGCTGGGCACGAAGCGTGAGTACGTGCACCTATTCTCTTCGTGTACGTACACCACCTACGTGGGGTTATGTGAGAGAGATACAAACGTAGAGAGATATAGTGTGTGGGTTCATGAGTGTTTTTTTGGGGGGGGGTCAATCAAAAAATTTAACATATGCAATGTGTGTGAAATAGAGTCCTGGATATATCATATATATAGAGGGGGCGATCCACGAGAAGAGGATGGAGGTATCATCGGCTTGAGGTATCCATAGAATCAAAGAGAGTGATGATGTGTGTGTGTGTGCGCACACACGCGCGATCGATAAAGAGTGCCATCGAATTTGTGTGTGCCCACGTCAAAGATATAGAGTGGCTGGCCTACTGGAACGTGAGAGGGGACATGTGTAGTTTGTCTCTGTGGCATGGATACCTACCTACAATGCTCGACTATCGGTGTGTGGTGGGAGGGAGGTCTAATTAATTATAGAGGTACAATGGCTGGTATATGTGTGGAGGAGGAGAGAGGCCTACCTTATGTATTAAGGGAGATCGAACGGCATCCATGCATATGTGTAGGAGAGAAATAAGGTTGGGAGAGAGACAGAGCTAGAGTGTTGGAGGGGGTGGTAGTGGAGTTGCTTCTAACAAATGGTGGGAGACAGTGGCGGACCTAGGAATGGGCCAGGCCCCAGGCGAACTAGGCCAAGGCCTAGACAGCTTAGTTGACTGTAGAGTTCTATGGTAGCTACAGTGTTAAAATATACAAAGGAGATGGGCCTTACACCCCAGGACACCACCCTTCTGCCTGGGGCCTGAATCCGCCCATGGTGGGAGAGGCTTGCTAGAAAAACAGAGGGCACACCTGCAATATCAATATGAGAGGGGATGGCTGCCAGTCTATGCACGTGCATGCGAGAGACGGGTCAGGAGGCATGCACGAATAATGAGGGGGACGATATGGCTGTGGTAAACAGACATAACTACATAGGAAGATCAATCGTCCTTTGTCAGAGAAAGGAGAGACATAACTTGTGAGGTACGTCGATCGATGGGTGGGGGGAAATAGTTGAAGTCGACCTAGGTATATGTAGGGATATCGATCGGTATACATGCATGTATGTGTTAGAAGCAAATAAGGCCTGGGGAGAAGGATAGAGAGAGAGAGAGGGATGCATCTAGGAGGTGGTGCGAGAGGAATACTATATCAAGGGGGAGGAGTGTGCGAGTACGAGATCGATGAAAAGAGTGGTGGGAGTGAGGCATGGACGGTGAGAAGACAAGAGGGGAAGCTTGTGTTTGTGGTAGGCGCACCTGTCTAGAGAGGCATATCGATCGATGTGTACTGTAAAGAAGGAGCTGGGGGGACTATACACACTGTGGGTGAACGACTGTAACAACCTGGATTTTCACCCTTTTCTTTTTCTTTTGATTCATTGGTTTTTGCTATGTTTTTTTTGGAGTGGTTCCATGGCCTTGCCACCTGGGAAATCATCCTCATTTCCCTTCCCAAGTGGCTCATCCTCAAAACCTTGCCAAGATCATATCACTCCACTGCTTGACCAAACCCTAATTTCTTTTTCTCAGGAATATTCATTTTCCTATTAAAGGAATAACCCTATCTGCCCTAGGTTGTGAAGCAACCTATATTTCCGTCCATCCAAAAATCCCCAAATAATTCTTATAAATTGTTTGGGTCATATATTCCTCAAATATGGCAAAATATTTCATTGGCCATATTTCTCATCATGCTCAATAAATTCATTTCCTATTTTGTCCTAAATGGCACATTGTGAAGCAAGTGCTGTTTATCCTTTCCCATTTGCCCCCAAACTTTTGGGCATGATATATCATCTAAATAATTGACCTGTGCCAAAATTCAACTTTATTTGCCTAGCCAAACTTCCTCAGTGATGTTTCAAAGTTCCTGTCTGAAGGAAGCCTTTGTGAAGGAAATGCTAGCTAGGGCTATCCAAATGAGTCGCAATTTTGCACACTCCTTCATGTACTCATATTATCCCACTCCTCCAAAATTCAACCTCATCCAATCCTCTAATCTTTGCTTCTGGTAAAATTTCCAGGTTATGAAGCAAGTGCCTTCTCTATTGCTTCAAAAATCCTGATAAATTACCAGACTGTTCTCCTACCTAAATAACTTCTCTCCACCAAATTTTGCACCATTTCACCTAGCCATTATTTCCCCAAAATTCTTGCAAGATTCTGGTCAGTGAAGATAGTTGTGAAGAAAGTACCATTTTGGTGGATCCAATTGGTATGAAATTTTTACAGCTTCTTACTATGACCAAATCACCAAGCCCTGCCGAATTTTATCTCAAGTGGTTACTCTATGTGAGTGAACCATCATGATCTTGATTCTGGACCAGTAATGGTAGTTACAAAGCAACCATATTAATTAATGGTCCATTTCCCCTCAAACTCTCCATAATCTTAGTCCTTCTTATCCTAAACCTCACAGACAAACTCTTTGGCTCCAATCCCTTTCCTGTTGCTCAACAGTTCTCACCCAAGTTTACTGCAGTAAACTTTAGAGGGTGATTACCTTTTAACCATAGCAGTTTTCACTGAGCTACCACCGCAGTTGCAACCTCCCCAGGATGAAACTATCAGCTAGACAACGTTTTGGGTGCTGTAGAGCATTGAACGGCCCGGTTCACATGGTGACTAGGATGATGGCAAGCCTGTGCGCGTGCTCTGTGCGCAGTGGCCGCGTCCAGCGCGCCATTTCTGCTTCATCCTCTTCCCTCTCATCATCTTAGAGCTCGTGAGCATGTCCAGTGGCTGCATCTCGTCGTCGCCGTTCCCCTGGACCCGTCTTCCCCTCCGTCAGCTTCCTCACTGACGCAAACCATCGCGTGCCCACGGGCGTACAGTGGCGTTTTGGCTCAGTTCATCGCGGTCGTCTTCCTTCCTGTGCTCCGTTGGCCTCCTCTACCCCGTGAGAACCTTCACTGCTCCTCTCCCGTCGTCTACCAGTGAGCTCATGCACGTGCACATGCGTCCGCAGCGACGACAGCTCGACATCCTCGCCCCGCGGCTATATAAGCCCACCCCAAGGCCTCTCGACCTCACCATCGCCTTTGCCTCACTCCACTATCCCTCCCCAACCTCTTCCCCGAGCACCGAAGCCCCTCTGCTCGTCCTCCGTCTACCATGGCTGCCGTGAAGCTCGGCTTAAATCTGAGCCATCCGATCCCGTCCTCCACCCACTGACCTCACCAGAGTCTTCCCCGTGCTCCGGCGAACCTCTTCACCACCCCACCCTCTCACCGGAGTGCCTCAGACCGCGACCCCAAGATTCGCCCACCGCCGCATGCTCCCTGCCTCCGTGAGTCGCCGCCACCCCATCCCTCCACGGCGCCCGCAGCATGCCCAGATGGACGCGGTGCTACTCGTCGGTCTCGCCGGTGGCCTCGGCGCAGCCGGGGACTGCCGGAGCCGCCGGGGCAGTCGCCGGCATCGTCCCTCCCCTGTTCCCTCCTCTGCTTCGGTCGGGCCAGCGGGAGGAGGAGGAAGGAGAAGGCCACGTAAGAGAGAGAAAGCGCGGCAGGCCCCACGCGTCGGTGAGCCAAGCCCCGGCCCGGCGCTTGCCAGCGTGGATAAGTGGAGACGTACTCGTGTGAGTACGCTTTCTCTTATCGAAGGCGTATTACGTTTCTTGTTCGGGAAGGAATGCGCTTTCCTCTCTGGAAAGCGTATTTCTAAGAAAGGCGTGTTCTGTTTTTCCAGCCAAGGGCCTGTTTGTGATGATTTTATTGCAGAAAGGTCCCTGGCAGAAAAACATTCATATCTTTTTACTCCCAACTCCAAATCAGGTGATTCCAAATCCCACTTCTTCGTTTCGTCAAGCCCGTTCTGTTGGTGTCATTTTCACCATGTGACAACATTCTTAAAATGACCATTATGCCCTTGCCCTTATTCACCCCCTCCGAGAGAGAACGTTTTTCGGTGATTCTTTCCATGAGCTTCTCGCACTTCTTCTCGGTGATTTCCTCCACCCCAAGCAAGCCACACCCTCCATTTGCATGATTGCAATGCACTGACATGGTTCATTCATTTGAACTTGTTTATATTGCAGTAGCTATGTATGATTTGTTCATGGCATTTCTTGGAGTATTGCTTTGATGTTGATGTTGTCATGATATTGCTTGGAGTTCTAGGACTTATATTTTGATGATTATGTGGATGACATGTTGCCTTTGGATTATTAGTGGCTTTTATAAATATTTTTCATGATGGTATCTGATATTATTTTGGAGTATACTTTGGATATCATGTTGCCTTTGGATTATTAGTGGCTAGTGTTATTTCCATCATGATGCTAGATGATATTATGTTTTGGAGTATGATGTTGGAGATGATGCTTGCATGTGGATCATAGTTGGTTAGTTAGTTCTTGATATTTGAGTAGTAGTCTTATCGTTCTTTGATTCATCATGATAGTAGTGTTATGCTGTCCTCGGAGTATTTTGGTAAGACAATATTAAGCCTTGGATTATTTGTGGGATATTGCTATGACTTGGATTATAGTTTCATAGTTGATATCGGTGTATCAGTCATCACAGTTATATTTGTGGGGATAAATTCCGTCATTAAGTTGATCAGGTGCCACCGAACCGGGCTTTCTCCAGTGCAACCACATTTGCCTTTATGGGAAGGCCCTAATGCGATGCTATTGTCGTGCCTCTCGCCGGTGCCTCCAACGAGGGAAGGTTATGGGCGCGCGCTACCCTGATCAGGTAGGAGGACATAAGCCTTGTGTGCCAGTAGCTGGATTTTGCGCGCGTGTGTCCCTGTGTGGGACAGATTATGTTTTGGCCACGACGGTGGTCGTTGTGTCTTTCGTAGACACAGGGGCCACCCAGGACTAGCCTAGCGGGGAGTGAGTCGGAGTGTCCGGGAGAGTGTCATGGCAGTAGATCGGTTTTGTCGGAACGCCGTTGGTCCACCCGAATGGGAGTGCGAGGCCATGGGTTCCGTGGTGTGGGTAAAGTGCGCTACCTCTGCGGAGAGTGTGTATTAAAATCTATCGATAGCCGCGTCCTCGGTCATGGGCATGGGTTCGTACTAGGTCACACCGTTCGATCAACACTCACATGACGGAATGACTTATAGGTGATTTATATGTTGATATGTTGATCAGTACAGATTGGCGGGATGTTGATGATGATATGGAGACCAAGTGTTGGTCATGGTAGTGATCGTCGAAAAGATCACCGTTTGAGACCAAGTGTTGGTCATGGTTTTGATCACCGGAAAGATCACCATTTGGGACCAAGTGTTGGTCATGGTTGTGATCGCCGGAAAGATCACCGTTTGGTTCTGATCACGAGGTGATCGAGATGGAATATTGCTTGGCCGGTTAGCCAAGAGAGATATGGATATGGAGATATGAGATGGTGATTTATCAGTATTGTATTAGTTTCATACCATGCTTAGTAGTTGTTTCATCTTGGTAGTTTTTAATTAATTAACCTGTTTAATGCTATGTTATTGTCTTGCCTTGATGTTTATGGTTGTTGTGAGCTTGCAAGTACATTCAATGTACTAACCTGGCGTGTCATGCCAGATTGCAGGTGATGCCATGATTGCTTGATTTATTGTCGAGGTTGCCGTGCGTGCGAGCTAGATCGTGTCCCAGCCAGAGTCCGTGTGGAGTGGAGTTCACCACCTTCGTCATTGTTCCGCTGCTAGAAGTATTCCGCTGCTTCGTGTTGTTCTGCTCCTAGCATAGAGAAAGTGTAGGATCACATGTGTAGTGTCGCCGTGCTGATGTGCTTCTTTGTAACATCAGACCCTTGTACTATTATTCTTGTAATAAGAGCTGATTTGTTCTATGTCAAGCAGTGCCGTATTCTAGAGACTTCTCCTCGATCTCTAGGCTAGAATACGGGGCGTTCCGGTTTCTCTGAGCCGGGGTGCCATAACGACCTAAAGTGAAAAGACAAATTTGCGCGATGGAGCTAGAGAATGCTGAGGGAGGGTGAGAGGGATGCGGGCGTGTGCATGCACGAGAGAAAGTTAGCGCTAGCTACAAATATAAGAGGATTGTGTGGGTGTAAAAGACGAATAGAGATCATGATTCATTATAAAAAGCGAATTCAGATATTTGAAGAATTTATCATAGTGTTTTAAACTGATGCATGTGTGAATATATATAACAGTGATACACATGGTTTGCTTATGAACATGTTATACTACATATAATATATTTTATCTCTACTCTTATAAAAAACAGAGTTGTTGATGATGGTGTGCCTGCCATCCTGCAATATAGGCTGCCCGATTTATATCTGACGGATAGGAAGGGAACTATGGCAAGTTTGAAAAAGATACCCACACCCCTCTCCATATTTGCAAATAAGGCCTCCCCTTGACCATGTTGATGTTCCGTGGAACGCATGGGCATCTTGCTAGTACTACATATAATATATAGAACATTGATTATGATTTGGGCTAATGTGTGGCTTTTGCAGCTCAGGGAAAAATACTTGTCATAATGTAGGGGGCGGGGCACTATACTTTGTGTGATAAATGATACGTCTCCAACGTATCACTTTTCCAAACACTTTTGCCCTTGTTTTGGACTCTAACTTGCATGATTTGAATGGAACTAACCCGGACTGACGCTATTTTCAGCAGAATTACCATCGTGTTATTTATGTGTAGAAACAAACGTTCTCGGAATGACCTGAAACTTCACGGAGTCACTTTTCAGAAAATATGAAAAATACCTGCAAAAGATGAAGGTCAGGGGGCCCACCGCCTCTCCATGAGGGTGGGGGGCACACTTGCCCCCTAGGGCGCCCCTACCTTGTGGGCCCCCTGTTGCCTCTCCAACTCCGACTCCAACTCCAACTCCATATATTGTGTTTCGGGGAGAAAAAAATCAGAGAGAAGATATCATCGCGTTTTACGATACGGAGCCGCCGCCAAGCCCTAAAACCTCTTGGGAGGGCTGATCTGGAGTCCGTTCGGGGCTCTAGAGAGGGGAATCCGTCGCCATCGTCATCATCAACCATCCTCCATCACCAATTTCATGATGCTCACCACCGTGCGTGAGTAACTCCATCGTAGGCTTGCTGGACGGTGATGGGTTGGATGGGATCTATCATGTAATCGAGTTAGTTTTGTTAGGGTTTGATTCCTAGTATCCACTATGTTCTGAGATTGACGTTGCTATGACTTTGCTATGCTTAATGCTTGTCACTAGGACCCGAGGGCCATGATTTCAGATCTAAACCTATTATATTTTCATCAATATATGAGTGTTCTAGATCCTATCTTGCAAGTCTATAGTCACCTATTATGTGTTATGATCCGTTAACCCCGAAGTGACAATAATCGGGATACTTACCGGTGATGGCCGTAGTTTGAGGAGTTCATGTATTCACTATGTGTTAATGCTTTGTTTCGGTTCTCTATTAAAAGGAGGCCTTAATATCCCTTAGTTTCCATAAGGACCCCGCTGCCACGGGAGGGTAGGACAAAAGATGTCATGCAAGTTCTTTTCCATAAGCACGTATGACTATGTTCGGAATACATGCCTACATTATATCAATGAACTGGAGCTAGTTCTGTGTCACCCTAGGTTATGACTGTTACATGATGAACCACATCCGGCATAATTCTCTATCACCGAACCATTGCCTACGAGCTTTCCATATATTGTTCTTCGCTTTTTTTACTTTTCCGTTGCTATTGCTATCATCACTACAAAATACCAAAAACATTACTTTTACTATTGTTACCTTTTGCTACCGTTACCACTACTATCATATTACTTTGCTACTAAACACTTTGCTGCAGATAGTAAGTTTCCAGGTGTGGTTGAATTGACAACTTAGCTGCTAATACTTGAGAGTATTCTTTGGCTCCCCTTGTGTCGAATCAATACATTTCGGTTGAATACTCTACTCTCGAAAACTGTTGCAATCCCCTATACTTGTGGGTTATCAAGACTATTTTCTGGCACCGTTGTCGGGGAGCATAGCTCTATTCTTTGAGTCACTTGGGATATATATCTGCTTATCATTATGAAGAACTTGAGAGATCCAAAAACCAAGATCTATCCCTCAACTACGAGGGGAGGTAAGGAACTGCCATCTAGCTCTGCACTTGATTCACCTTCTGTTTTAAGTAACCTTGTGACACCTACACCTGCTTCTGCTATACGTTCTGATATGTCGCATGTTATAGATGATGCCACTTCTGCTATGCATGATACTTACGATGAAACTACCTCTATGCCTGATACTACTGTGCCACTTAGTGATTTTCTTGATGAACAACTTGCTAGGGCTAGAGAGATTGAAAATATTGAATCTGATGAAAGTGATGATGAAGAATCACTTGTAATTCCTAAGGGTTATATTTTTGATCAAGAAGCTTCTTTCGCTATTTTAGCTTGCAAAAATAGAAATGAACTCAAAAGGTTATTAGCTAAATGGAGTAAGCAATCTCTAAATGCTAGAATGAAACCTGACCCTGCTTTTGCTACTTCACCTATCTGTGTTACTGACAAGGATTATGAATTCTCTGTTGATCCTGATATAATTACTTTGGTTGAATATGATCCTTTTCCTGGTTATGAATCTGAAACTGTTGTGGCACATCTTACTAAGTTGAATGATATAGCCACCCTGTTCACTAAAGATGAGAGAACTCGTTACTTTTACTTCCTTAAAATATTTCCGTTCTCATTAAAAGGTGATGCTAAGATATGGTTTAATTCTCTTGATCCTGGTTGTGTGCGTAGTCCCCAGGATATGATTTATTACTTCTCTGCTAAATATTTCCCTGCTCATAAGAAACAAGCTGCTTTAAGGGATATATATAATTTTGTGCAAATTGAAGAAGAGAGTCTCCCACAAGCTTGGGGGAGGCTTCTCCAATTACTTAATGCTTTGCCTGATCATCCTCTTAAGAAAAATGAAATACTTGATTTCTTCTATAATGGACTAACCGATGCCTCCAGAGATTACCTAGATAGTTGTGCTGGTTCTGTTTTCAGGGAAAGAACACCGGATGAAGCTGAAATTCTATTGAATAATATGTTGACAAATGAAAATAATTGGACACCTCCAGAGCCAATTCCTGAGCCTATTCCTTAACCAACTCCGAAGAAGAGGGGTATTCTATTTCTCAGTCCTGAAGATATGCAAGAGGCAAAGAACTCTATGAAAGAAAAGGGTGTTAAAGCTGAAGATGTTAAGAATTTACCTCCTATTGAAGAAATACATGGTCTTAATTTACCACCTGTTGAAGAAACATATAATCTTAATCCATTACCTATTGAAGAAACTCATGGTCTTGATAACCCGACACAGGTAGTAAAGGTAAATTCTCTCTACAGATATGATAAAGCTGAAATCCCATTTACTAAATTTGCTAGCCCATGCTTAGATGAGTTTGATAAATTTATGGCTAAGCAAGAAGACTTTAATGCTTATTTTGGTAGACAATTGAAATACAATTCAAATATGCTTGAACACTTGGGTGATTATATGGCTAATGTCAAAGGTGAACTTAAACTCATTAGTAAACATACTTCTATGGTTACCACTCAAGTAGAACAAGTACTTAAAGCTCAAAATGATTTGCTCAATGAATTGAATA
Source organism: Triticum urartu (assembly GCF_003073215.2). NCBI lineage: Eukaryota > Viridiplantae > Streptophyta > Magnoliopsida > Poales > Poaceae > Triticum > Triticum urartu. Next base: position 102,139,683 of record NC_053025.1, on the reverse strand, counting down.
GTAAAGATAATGATAATGTTGTTAATTAGAGTGGCTACTAGAACTAGTAGAATGACTTAGGAACCCTTGTATCCTGAAGGCCACCCTAAGAGAATTGAGCAAGATTCTCAGAGAAATAATATAGATGCACCTAGTACTTCTAAAAAGAAGAAAAAGAAAAATGATAGGACTTTGCATGCTTCTAGTGATCCTATTGTTGAAACACCTCAGAATCCAAATGATATTTCTATTTCTAATGCTTAAACACAATCTGGTAATGAACCTGAAACTAGTGATAATGTTAATAATAATTTTCATAATGATGCTCAACCTAGTAATGATAATGATATAGAAATCGAACCTGTTGTTGATCTTGATAACCCACAATCAAAGATTCAACATTATGATAAGAAAGACTTTGTTGCTAGGAAACATGGTAAAGAAAGAGAGCCTTGGGTTCAGAAACCCATGCCTTTTCCTCCCAAGCCATCCAAGAAAAAGGATGATGAGGATTTTGAGCGCTTTGCTGAAATGATTAGACCTATCTTTTTGCGTATGCGATTAACTGATATGCTCAAAACCACTCCTTACGCTAAGTACATGAAAGATATTATTACAAATAAAAGAAAGATACCGAAAGCTGAAATTTCCACCATGCTTGCTAATTATACTTTTAAGGGTGGAATACCAAAGAAACTTGGAGATCCCGTTGTACCCACTATACCATGATCTATTAAAACAAACTATGTTAAAACTGCTTTATGTGATCTTGGAGCCGGTGTTAGTGTTACGCCTCTCTCTTTATATCGTAGACTTGATTTGAATTAGTTGACACCTACTGAAATATATTTGCAAATGGCTGATAAATCAACTGCTATACCTGTCGGTATTTGTGAGGATGTGCCTGTTGTAGTTGCAAATGTTACTATTTTAACGGACTTTGTTATTCTTGATATTCCCGAGGACGATAGTATGTCTATTATTCTTGGAAGACCCTTTTTGAATACTGTAGGGGCTGTTATTGATTGCACTAAAGGCAATGTCACTTTTCATGTTAATGGTAATGAGCATACGGTACACTTTCCGAGGAAACAACCTCAAGTTCATAGTATCAACTCTATTGGAAAAATTCCATCGATTATATTTGGAGGTTTTGAATTTCCTCTTCCTACTGTCAAGAAGAAATATGATATTCTTATTATTGGGGATGTGCATATCCCCGTTGAGGTAACATAGTGTTATTCGTAATTTCTCCGGATCCATGTTATTCGGAATGAGTTCGTTAACAAGAGCTGATCAACCTTGTTAGTGGATTCCTTTTGATGACCATGAGATGGATGAAACTAGAAGGCACAACCCTCTGTACCCCACTTTTACTTTCTGTTATTTATATTAAGTAAATAAAAATAAATATTTTTCTGTCTGTTATCTGATTATCCGTGCAATATAAAAATACCCCAAAAATAAAAGTTCTCCAAATACCCTAAAAATTTAAATATGATTTTTTCTAGAATATTTGAGAATATTTGGCACTGAGAACACAACAGGGGGGTCAACCACCTGCCCACGAGGGTGGAGGGCGCGCCCCCTGCCTTGTGGGCCCACGGTAGCCCACCTCCACTTATCCTTTCACCCATACACTCCTTCGTCCTCCCACAAACACGAATATCCAGCTCAAGCACGAGTTCTAGCTCATTTTGCTGCCATTTTTGATCTCCTTGCTCAAAGCACCTCTCACAAAACTGCTTCGGGAGATTGTTCCTTGGTATGTGACTCCTCCATTGGTCCAATTAGTTTTTGTTCTAGTGCTTTATTCATTGCAAATTTTTGCTGCTTAGGTGACCTTGTTCTTGAGCTTGCATGTCAAATTTATATGGTCAAAAGTAGTTTTGATGCATGATATAGGCCCTAGGCACTTGTAGGAGTAGTTGCTATCAATATTATTGAGTTTGGTTCACTTTTATTTTGAATTTACTAAAAATTTCAGAATTTTTCAGAAAATGATGAGGAGGCTTTTGAGGGGCTCATCGAGCCAAAGCTCGAAGGAAAAGGCACCACAGCCTAAGTATAATTTGCCTCGCATCGTGGAGGTTCGGGCGTGTGAATGGCCTTCCGATGATTTCTTGAGAGCAGCCGGTATCTATGAAGATTTTCATGAATTGGCTAAGAATGCAGGCCTCACCGCTTTCCTCCACGACCAATGCGATCAGTATCTCTTACTCACAAATACCATTGTGCAAAACTTTCATTTCCATTCTAGGAACTCGCCACCTACGGTGGAGTTTCATTTATATGATGAGCATAAGGAGATGTCACTTTATGATTTTTGTCGGATTTGTTTAGTCCCTTTTGAGGGCAAGACAGAAGAACCACATCGCGATGATGTGGAGGGGTTTATTGATACTATCACTGTAGGGGAAACAAGGAAGGTTTCCGATGCATGAATCACTAGCATACATTTTCCTGTTTTACATTACTTTGCATTATTTGCTAGTCGTTGTTTAATTGGTCGCGGAAACTGTGGAAACCTTAGTATCCCTGATATTATTTTTTTGCTCCATGGTTTATACAGTGATAACTCTGTTAGTATGGGCGGTATTATTGCCAAACGGTTAAGTCTGAACCGTACCAAGGGCCCCATCTTTGGAGGCATCTATGCTTCACGCCTAGCTGCACATTTTAACATACTTATTAGGCATTTTGAGAAGGAAGAAAAGGTGTTGCCTCATGTTTATCAAGATTATAAAAGTATGGTGGCACATGATTTTATTGTTAAGAATAGGGAAGGAGAGCTTAAATATCAATTGCTCTTTACTAAACATCATTCTGAGACTATTACACTGCCTGCTCCTTCTTTGTTTGATCTATCTGTAAGCCAGTACCTTCTTCTGTTAAAGGCTATTTAGGCCTATCGGAACCCTGCACCTGCCATGGAGCCAGAGCCGGAACCACAAGTTGATCCTCCACGACAGTCTAATTATCAGTGGGATCCGGAGATGATTGTCAGCCAGTGGCAATCGGAGTCTTCCTCTTCTTCATCTCAGTACGACCCCAACTACTATTATGCATATCCGCTAGGCCATCCGTGGCCATAGAACAACTTAGGCCAAAAGCCTAATCTTGGGGGAGTACGTATTTCTCACCGACATTACATTTATGTTCACACACTCATTGCTAGATGTCGGTGCTCATACTTTTTCATTGTATCATCCATGCTAGTTTAATTTCCCTTTTTATGCTTTCTTCTTGTGTGTTTAATAAACCTTAAGAAAAACCAAAAAAATTAGTTGTAGCTTTTGGTTAGTTTAATTTCCATGCTTGTAGTAGTAATTAAAAAGAAAACCCAAACATATTTCTTGTTCTTCTTTTGCTTGTTGGGAGCTTTCCCGTGTAAATAGTTTTATTTCTTTTCTTTGGGGGTCGATGGGAGAAGACCATAATTAAATTGTTGAAGTGGCTCTTATATGCATTATTGTTGATCTGACAAAAGAGCCCATATTGCCTTGTCTTCTCCTGTTTATTGAATGCTTGCAGATTCCAGCTTAGTCCAATGCACGTGCACTATTATTATTATTCACACCATTCGATCGTGCAAGTGAAGGGCAATTACGATGATATATGATGGACTGGCTGAGATGAGAAAAGCTGGTATGAACTCGACCTCTTTTGTTTTTTGTAAATATGATTAGTTCATCATTCCTAATTCAACCTATTATGAATAAACATGTTTGCAATGACAACTAGAGATCATAGTTTCTTGTGCCATGCTTGATTAGCTATGAGTTATAATGGTTTACCTTGCGTGCCAACATGCTATTGAGATAGTTATGATGTGGTATGATAGGGTGGTATCCTCCTCTGAATGATTTAAGTGACTTGACTTGGCACATGTTCACGCATGTAGTCGAAACAAAATCAACATAGCCTTCATGATATTTATGTTCATGGTGGATTATATCCTACTCAAGCTTGCATTCGGTGTTGATTAATTTTAATGCATGTTCATGACTGTTGTCGCTCTCTAGCTGGTCGCTTCCCAGTCTTTTGCTAGCCTTCACTTGTACTAAGCGGGAATACTGCTTGTGCATCCAATCCCTTAAACCCCAAAGTTATTCCACATGAGTCCACTATACCTACCTATATACGGTATCTTCCTGCCGTTCCAAGTAAATTTGTATGTGCCAAACTCTAAACCTTCAAATAAGTATCCTGTTTTGTATGCTCGAATAGCTCATGTATCAACTAGGGCTGTCTCTATCTTCCATGTTAGGCGGGCTATTCTCAAGAGGAGTGGACTCCGCTCCTCACTCACGAGATAAATGGCTGGTCACCGGGATGCCCAGTACCATGCTTTATGCAAACTAAAAAAATTGCAAACAAAACTCCCCCTGGGACTCTTGTTAGTTGGAGGCACTCGTTCTTTTGAGCAAGCCATGGATTGATGCTTGTTGGTGGAAGGGGGAGTATAAACTTTACCATTATGTTTGGGAACCGCCTATAATGTGTGTAGCATGGAAGATATCGTCATCTCTTGGTTGTTATGTTGACAATGAAAGTATACCGCTCAAAATATTATTCACCTCTATTTTAAAACCGAGCTCTGGCACCTGTACAAATCCCTGCTTCCCTCTGCAAAGGGCCTATCTATTTACTTTTATGCTGAGTCATCATCCTCTTATTAAAAAGCACCAGTTGGAGAGCACCGCTGTCATTTGCATTCATTACTGTTAGTTTACATTGAGTATGACTTGACTGGATCTCTTTTACCATGAATTACAATGTCTAGTCAGTCCTTGGTCTATAAAGGTGCTCTGCATTTATGTTTTGCGGTCTCAGAAAGGGCTAGCGAGATACCATCTTGTTATATCATATTATGATTGTTTTGAGAAAGTGTTGTTATCCGAGATTTATTATTATGGCTCGCTAGTTGATTATGCTATTGATATGAGTAAACTTGAGACCTATGCGTTATTGTGAATGTTTTAGTTATAATCTTTGCTGAAAACTTGAATGCTGGCTTTACATATTTACAACAACAAGAGCAAACAGAGTTTGTAAAAGTTTTTTCTTTATCACTTTCAATTTGTCAACTGAGTTGCTTGAGGACAAGCAAAGGTTTAAGCTTGGGGGAGTTGATACGTCTCCAACGTATCTACTTTTCCAAACAATTTTGCCCTTGTTTTGGACTCTAACTTGCATGATTTGAATGGAACTAACCCGGCTGACGCTGTTTTCAGCAAAATTACCATGGTGTTATTTATGTGCAGAAACAAACGTTCTCGGAATGACCTGAAACTTCACGGAGCCACTTTTCAGAAAATATGAAAAATACCTGCAAAAGATGAAGGCCAGGGGGGCCACCACCTCTCCACGAGGGTGGGGGGCGTGCCCCCTACCTCGTGGGCCCCTTGTTCCCTCTCCGACTCCAACTCCAACTCCATATATTGTGTTTCGGGGAGAAAAAAAATTAGAGAGAAGAAATCATCGCGTTTTACGATACAAAGCCACCACCAAGCCCTAAAACCTCCCGGGAGGGCTGATCTGGAGTCCGTTCGGGGCTCCGGAGAGGGGAATCCATCGCCATTGTCATCATCAACCATCCTCCATCACCAATTTCATGATGCTCACCATTGTGCGTGAGTAATTCCATCGTAGGCTTGCTGGACGGTGATGGATTGGATGGGATCTATCATGTAATCGAGCTAGTTTTGTTAGGGTTTGATCCCTAGTATCCACTATGTTCTGAGATTGATGTTGCTATGACTTTGCTATGCTTAATGCTTGTCACTAGGGCCCGAGTGCCATGATTTCAGATCTAAACCTATTATGTTTTCATCAATATATGAGTGTTCTAGATCCTATCTTGCAAGTCTATAGTCACCTATTATGTGTTATGATCCGTTAACCCCGAAGTGACAATAATCAGGATACTTACCGATGATGACCGTAGTTTGAGGAGTTCATGTATTCACTATGTGTTAGTGCTTTGTTCCAGTTCTCTATTAAAAGGAGGCCTTAATATCCCTTAGTTTCCGTAAGGACCCCGCTGCCACGGGAGGGTAGGACAAAAGATGTCATGCAAGTTCTTTTCCATAAGCACGTATGACTATGTTCGGAATACATGCCTACATTATATCAATGAACTGGAGCTAGTTCTGTGTCACCCTAGGTTATGACTGTTACATGATGAACCACATCCGACATAATTCTCTATCACCGATCCATTGCCTACGAGCTTTCCATATATTGTTCTTCGCTTATTTACTTTTCCGTTGCTATTGCTATCATCACTACAAAATACCAAAAACATTACTTTTACTACTGTTACCTTTTGCTACCGTTACCACTACTATCATATTACTTTGCTACTAAACACTTTGCTGCAGATATTAAGTTTCCAGGTGTGGTTAAATTGACAACTCAGCTGCTAATACTTGAGAGTATTCTTTGGCTCCCCTTGTGTCGAATCAATAAATTTGGGTTGAATACTCTACCCTCGAAAACTGTTGCGATCCCTTATACTTGTGGGTTATCAATAAACACGGTGTACGTATGGAACATGGTTTAGATTATGAATATATAGTTAGTACATCAAATGTACTATTATTTGGAATCAACATCAAGTGTATTCAAAAAATTGAATTTGAGTTCATATAGTACACATATTTCATATCTATCTCTATACACTACAAAAAAAGACACATCCGTGACATTTTGGGCCGAATGAATTTTTTTTCTGTCATACATATGACACTTCTATGACGATAATTGTGACAAAACCCGGTATCATCATAGATGTGGTGGGCTCCTACTTCTATGACAAAAAATCATGATAGAAAATGGGCTTTTCGTCCTGGGCGGGCCAGAGACGCAGCTGCATGACATTCTTTGGGCTGTCCATGACGGAAAAAACCATGGTAGAAGCGAGGGGGAGGAAAATTTCGGGGAGTTCCCGGTTACGGTGGGAGGTCAGGGGCCGAGTGATGCGCGTTTCTTTCGTACATGTACGTGCGTGTGTGCGAGGCGTTGGCTCTAACTGAACCCGAGCGAGGCGTTGGGCTCTAACTGAACCCGAGCGATTGCACTATAGGCTACGCGTTACTAAACTCGAGCGATCGATCGATGGATGTTAATTGAACCCAATTGAGCGATTCCTTCGCTACTACTGCTAACTGAAGCCGATCGATGGGATGAACAGTGAGCGTTGCGGGGGGGGTTGGATGAACAGTGAGCGGTGGCGTTGCCTCTAGATGAACAGGACCCCGTGGTGTGGTGGAGGGCTGGATAAACAGTAGACGATGGAGGGGTGCCCGTGGAGGGGTGGATGAACAGGACCCCTTAGTGTGGAGGGCTGGATGAACAGTAGAAGGTGGAGGGATGGTTGAACAGGACCCCGTGGTGTGGAGGGCTGGATGAACAGTAGACGGTGGAGGGGTGCCCGTGGAGGGGTGGTTGAACAGGACCCCGTGGTGTGGAGGGCTGGATGAACAGTAGATGGTGGAGGGGTGGTTGAACAGTAGCCGGTGGAGTAGCACGCGGTGGAGGCTGGAGGAATAGGAGTCCATGGAGGATGGATGAACAGGAGCCCGTGGAGGCTGGAGGAGGTCGACGGTGGAGATGAACAGTATCCCGTGGAGTCCCGTTTTGCGGTACGCCACACCCCTCCAGATGAATAGGACCCCCGTTTCGACCGTAGCGCTCCAACACAAGTCTGTTTCATCCGTTTTGCGGTACGCCACACCCCTCCCGATCAACAGGACCCCCGTTTCAACCGTAGGAGGTCCGTTTCCTCCGTTTTGTGGTACACCAGACCCCTCCCGATGAACAAGATCCCGTTTCGAACATGGCCGGTCGAACACAAGGCCGTTTCCTGCGTTCTGCGGTACGCCAGGCCTCGTTTCCATCGCCTGTTCGGTCCAAGCCCTCCCGATGAACATGACGCATTCCGTTGCCTCCTCATGAACATGACGCATTCTGTTGCCTCCCCATGAACACGACGCATTCCGTTGCCTCCCCATGAACACGACGACGACGCTGTTTCTCCGTTCCGACCCAGCCATGTACACGAGCCCTGGCCGTATGTATGCGCGAGTAGGCGTTCAAGACCCCGCCCGTATGTACACATACATGGCCGTATTTTCTTTCTTGCACCCTAGTCGCTGTACGTACGTGTAAATGCTACGTGCGCACCTCTACTACGACACGTGCGCGCCTCTACTACGACACGTGCATGCCTCTACTACGACACGTGCGCGCCTCTACATCGACCAGTATGTACGTACACGTTCGTGACCAGAATGACAACGCTACGTACGCTTCGACCAGGTGAGTCCCGACTGTCAGGCACTTCCTTGCCTGCGAAGATTTAGCTGGTCGGTCCCAGCAGTCAGGGGGCGAATCGTTTTTTCTGCTCAGACGCACTTCCTTGAGTGCGAAGATATAGCTGGTGGGTCCCAACAGTCAGGGGGAAATATTTTTTTTCACGAAATACAGTGGCCCGTCTGGTGGGTCCCAGCTGTCAGGTGGAGGAATCATTATTTTCCGTGTAATAAGGAGGCACTTCCTTGCTGCGGCCGTGGACCCAGCTGTCAGCCTCTCCATGTACAGTCCATGTCCGATGGAAGTCGTTCCTTGACCACGTTGACCACGCCGCGCCGAGAGCACCAGGGCGGTGGACGATGGTGAGGCCTAGGAAGGGGACGACACGGAGGCAGGGAAGACTCGGCAGTTGTTTCCCACGCGGAGGGGAGTACGACTGTACGAGGGTTTACTGGTTCGTCTGCCGTCGCCGGAGAATAACAGCAGGTGTGGGTGAGTAGAGGGATGGCTAGGCCAGCGATGGGAGTACGGTCGGGCGGTGAGGCCTGCGCGGCAACACAGCTGACCGCGAGGAGGAGGGAGCAGGCAGTCCCGCCGACGCTTGTTTGAGCGGCTGGAGCAGGAAGAGCAGAGATTGAAGAAGCACGACGGTCGTTGGATGGACATCCAACAGTCAATGCTTGTGCGTCAACCTTTTTTTAGGAAAGCCTCAAATTTGTGGAAAACAGCATACAACCCATCTGCCATTATTTCTAATAATTTACAGCCCATTTGCTAATTCTTAAGGTTTTTTTGGAGCCCATATTCTTTTTGTTAGCATTACAGCCCATACTGTGGCAACGGTTAAAAAATTATACGAAATTTTGCATATTTCGGTGCGGTCCGAACTGTTTTTAATCCTGAAATTTCGACTCACATTCAAACTGATTTTAAAAATAAATGTAAATCAATATAAAATCCAACAAATTCTCCACGCATAAAAATTAATGTAATTTAAAATCTTGAAATGAAAAAAAGATATTTGAAACTAATTGCCGGTTTGATGTGTTTTAAAAATTTACAACTCATTTCTCATTACTGATGGGCCATTTTCTCGGCCAGCCGAATGAAAGCTCTCCTCGTCTTGAAAGATTTGCAGCCCAACAGGCCTGACAAAGCGACTTACTTGGCAAATCACAAAAAAACTGGGCTCTGGCCGTGGACCTAGCTGTCAGCCTCTCCACGTACAGTACTCTTCCGATGGAAGTCATTCCTTGACGACGTTGACCACGCCACGCGGAGAGCACCACGGCGGTGGACGATGGCGAGGCCTAGGAAGGGGACGACACGGCAGTGGAAGCCCGCGCGGAGAGGACTACAAGGGTTCACTGGTTTGGCTGCGGTGTGAGGCTACCGTCGCCGCAGGGCCTGGCCAGCGGTGGGAATAGTAGGGGGCGGTGAGGCCTCTGCGGCAGCACAGCCAGCCACGGGAGGCAGGAGCATGCGGCACGACCGGCGCTGCTTTGGGCGGCTGGAGCAAGAAGACCAGAGGTTGAAGAAGCACTACGGCCGTTGGATGGACATCGTACGATCACTGGAGCTAGAATGGTTCATATTGACTAAGTTGACAAAGCCCTTCATCCCCGTCAACTTAGTAGGCCCACAAGTCAGCCTCCCAGCAAGGTGGATCCCAGCTAGCTGGGGGAGTATTCATTTTTTTGTGCGTAATAAGGAGGCACTTCCGGTGGGTCCGAGCTGATAGCGGGGGGAACGTTTTTTTCACGAAATACGGTGGCCCGTCTGGTGGGTCCCAGCTGTCAGGGGGAAATGATTTTTTTCGCAAAATACTGGTGGCCCGTCAGGTGGGTCCCCGCTATCAGGTGGAGGAATAATTATTTTCCGCGTAATAAGGAGGCAGTCCCTTGCGGCTGCCATGGACCCAGCTGTCAGCCTCTCCACGTATAGTACTCTTCCGATGGAAGTCGGTCGTTGACCACGCCGCGCCGAGAGCACCAGGGCGGTGGACGACGGTGAGGACTAGGAAGGGGATGACTCGGAGCCGGGGAAGACGCAGCAGTGGATGCCCACGCGAAGAGGAATACGAGGGTTCACTGGTTCGGCTGCGGTGTGAGGCTGCTGTCGCCGCAGAATAACAGGGGGTGTGGGTGAGTAGAGGGATGACCTGGCCAGCGGTGGGAGTAGTAGGGGGCGGTGAGGCCTCTGCGGCATCACAGCCGGCCACGGGAGGCAGGAGCATGCGGCACGACCGGTGCTGGTTTGGGCGGCTGGAGTAAGAAGTCCAGAGGTTGAAGAAGCACTACGGCCGTTGGATGAACATCGTACGGTAACATGAGCTAGAATCGTTCATATTGACTAAGTTGACAAAGCCCTCCGTCCCCGTCAACTTGGTAGACCCACAAGTTAGCCTCCCACTATGCTGGGTTCCAGCTGGCAGGGGGAATATTCATTTTTTGTGCGTAATAAGGAGGCACTTCCTTGCGTGTGAAGATAGCTGGTGGGTGCGACATGTCAGCGGGGGGCACTTTATTTCACGAAATACAGAGGCCCTTCCAGTAGGTCCCAGATGTCAGGTGGAGGAATCATTATTTTGCGCGTAATAAGGAGGCATTTCCTTGTGTGCGGCCGTGGACCCAGCTGTCAGCCTCTCCACGCACAGTCTACTTCTGATGGTGTCGCTCGTTGACCACGTTGACCACGCCGCGCCGAGCGCATCCAAGGTGGTGGATGACGGCGAGGACCCGGACAGCAACAAGCCGGAGATGGGAAGACGCGGGAGTAGAGTCGCAGACAGAGAGGTGTACGAGGGTTAACTGGTTCTAGTGTGGTGTGGTTCGACAGTGGTGGAGAAGAACAGGAGGTGTGGAGGGGTGGAGGGATGGCCTGGCCAACGGTGGAGTAGCGCTTCATAGCGAAGCATGCTAAGCAGAGCTGCTAGCAGCAGGACGTGGGAGGTGGTCCCGACGGCGCTGGAGGAAGAAGACGAGAGATTGAAGATGGAAGCTGGTCGTTGGATGTAAATCCAACGGCTAACATGTCAGAATCATTTGTTGACTAAATTGACAACGACTTGCATTGGCTTCGACCTATTGGCCCACATTTCAGTCTCCAAAAATGTGGCACGTGTTCAACCTATTTTTTCAGAATTTACAGCTTTTTTTTGCGCGGTAGAATTTACAGTCAATTTGATCTTTTTTTGAATTACAGCCATTAGCTGGGCTAGGTGAACAAATAATGTAGCGTCCATGCGGCCCGTTTATTTTATTTCCTAAAAAATTACAGGCCATTTGCACTTTCTCGAAATACACGATTTTGCTGGGCTGATTCTAATTATAATGTTGGGTTGGGCCAGCAATGTTATCAAAAAATAAAAAGGGGCTGAGCATTTTGTTATAAATATATTTAAATAATAAGTGATATTATTACATTTCTCCTTAAATCTTACCAAGCTTTTGTACACAATCACTAGGATTTTCGTGCCAAAACAATCTAGGATTTTATTTGTGAAGAAATTATTTTTACAAGTTAATAAGATGTGGGATATTGTTTTCTTACATATGTAAGTATCTGTTAAATATATGATGACAATAAAAATAATATATAATAACATATAAAATAATTTCTTTTAGAAAAACAGGGAGCATCTCCCCGGTTCCATTGCTGAGAACGAAACCACAACATATTCTGATACAGCAGCTCAAAGAGCAGTTCGAAAGCAAAGTTAGAAAAGCTACAAACTAGGGGGGTGGATGAACAAGTTCTCTGAATAACACAAATCACCCGAGCGGTGCCAAAGGCAGAGCGGATAGAGCACTCATATGACACAAGGAGGGTCCAGCGAAGCCTTCATGGTCTTCAGCCGAGGGGCCATGTCAGCCTGCGGCGACCAGTAAGCAAGCGGAGACACCGGGCTGGAAGGCGTAGCATGGTGGATGTCCCTCTTTTTCGGCGCCAGGTGCCCATCATCTTCATCAGAGATCTTGAGATGAGCCCACGGGTCCAGCCCCAGAGCAGGTCGAGCCTTGTTCAGCCACAAGTGATCGCCAACAGTTTCTAGAGGGATCTTGTTAGGGTTTCCACGAAGCTCATCAACTTGTCCTTGTCCGATCCGGAGAAGAGAATCGCCCAGTTCCTCACCATGTTCCTGATCAACTTCAAGACCTGCGGAATGGAAATCCAGGAGGTGTTACTGAAAATCATAGCATTTCTATATTTCCAGAGGCACCAAAGGACAGCTGAGCTAACAGTGTTTAAAACTGAGCACTTTTTGGTAGCAATCCAGAATCTGGCGACAGATTCGAAGGATGAGCCAATCTGACTATAGAAATATTCCTCAATGTGGTCCCAGAGATGTTTAGCAACTATACATTCAAAAAATAGGTGAGAACAAGACTCTTGTTCCAAGCAGTAAACACAATCAAGGGGTTTGATGATGTGTATCTTCCTAAGGTTATCCCTAGTCATCAATTTTTTTTGGAGAGAAGCCAGAGAAATACATGAATTTTAGGGGGAACTCTCAATTTCCAGACAACAGAGATAAACACGGGTTGAACCCCTCTAAAGTTGATAACATGATAGAGGAAGCTGGAGGAATACTTCCCCTTATTGTCCAGCTGCCAAATCAGGGCATCCGGCTCGGCAGTAAAGGTAATGCTTTTGGCAATTTCCTCCAACTGTAACCATTGTTCCATGAGACTATCACTAAAGTTCCTTCTAAAAGAGAGTTTTAGGCATTGACCGTCCCAAACTTCATTGACACTTTTGTTAAGCTCACTGCGAACAGAGTAAATAGGCCAAAATTGGACTGCTAGGGGGGATGTGCCAAACCAAGTATCTTCCCAGAACCTGGTTCTGCTCCCATCCCCTATGTTCCATCTGTAGCCAAATTTCACAGCATGCATAGTAGATTTTAATCCTTTCCAGAATCTAGAGGTCTTAGGATTGGAGGAAGGGACAAAAATATTAGGTTTATTTCCTAGGTATTTATGGGCAATAAGAAGCTTCCAGGGTTTCAGGTCTTCCTCATAGAATCTTTTAATACAAGACCCTAGAAGACAGATGTTAATTTCTTGGAGTTTAGGTATGCCTAGGCCTCCAAAATATTTTTTCATAGAGACTAGGGCCCAATTAGCAAGGTGTAGCTTCCTATTTCCCTCAAAATCATTCCACAAGCAATGAGACATCTGAGGATTGATGAGGTTCGCTGCCCATTTAGGGAACTTGAAGAAGGAGAGGAGATACACTAGAATGCTAGCCAAACAAGCTTGTATGAGGATCAATCTACCTCTGTAAGAGAGAAGTTTGCCCCTCCACCCAGCAATCCTTTTAATGATTTTATCCAGAAGGGGTCGGATATCCTCTCTCCTCAGTTTATCATAGTGGAGAGGGATACCTAGGTACTTAATGGGGAAGTTACCTTTATTATAGACTAGAATAAAGAGGAAGTCAGCTAACTCATGATCATCCATGTTGATAGGGATGAGTTCACTTTTAGAGTAGTTGATTCTCATGCCTGAGACTTGTTCAAACCAGGTTAGAACAGTTTTCAGATTAGCATGTGTGGAGTCATTGTCTAAGAAAAGGATGGTATCATCTGCATATTGAAGGCAGATGATGCCACCAGGGAAGTCCTCAGGACAGAGCCCTGCAATCAGACTATGATCAGTAGCTTTGCTCAGCATTTTAGTAAGAACGTCCACTACTAAATTAAACAAAAGCGGGGAGATGGGGTCACCTTGCCTAAGGCCTTTACCAGCAAGGAAAAAATCACTTTCACAGTTATTTAACTTGACCCCAACAGACCCCCATGAGTAAGTTGCTTGATCCAACTCTCCTCTATGAAAGGCTTGGAAAAGATCTAAGAGATCATTTTTCACCAAGTCCCAAAAATGCTGGTAAAACAAGAATGGAATCCCATCAGGACCAGGAGCCCCATTAGGATAAGAGCTAAAAATGTCTTCCTTCACCTCTGTCTCTGAAAAAGGGGCTTCTAGCAGCTCATTTTCAGCAGGAGAGACTTTTTCAGAAGCAGAAAAAATTGTTTTGTAGAGAGAACCCAGAAGGGTTTTCTTTCTTAAACAGGTCTGTGTAGAAGTCACTAGAGACACTTTCAGCATCTCATCTACCTCAGTAACAGGGCCATTAGGTCCATCAAGGGAGTGAATGAGGGTTTTCCTCCTCCTCCTCTGGTTAGCTACTGCATGAAAGTAAGCAGTATTTCTATCACCCTCATTACTGTTCCTATCTCTAGACCTTTGTTTGGCTTCGATTTCTTCTTGAAGACAAATTTTCTTGAACTCTCCATGGACAAAGTTTAATCTATTAGTCTCAGCCTCAGAGAGGTCAGTGGTTTCTGCCTTAATATCTAGAGAATCAAACTTAAGGAGGAGAAGCCTTTTGTATCTTATAAGATTAGCTTCCTCATTGGAGTTCCACCCTTTGGTAGTTCTTCTAAATCTCCTGATTTTGATCTGCCAATTTTCTAGGGGGCAGCTGCTCCCAGTAGGCTCATTCCAGATTTTCCTAACTAGCTCAGTAAAATCTTCTCTAAGCAACCACCACTTTTCAAATTTAAAACTATGGCTCTTTGGAGTTTGGTTAAGACCAGAGTCCCAGAGCAAAGGAGTGTGGTCACTACCACATCTGGGCATAGCTCTACAACTAGAAAGGGGAAAGAAACTATCTAATTCTATGTCACAGAAAATTCTGTCAATGGTGGACATAATCCTGGAGCAGCACTTCCAACATATCTAGCAGAACTGTGGGTTTTCCTTCTGACAGGGCAATTCTCAACTTTATGGGTAACCATTTTGCAGATAAAACAACTCTTGGGCTTGACACATTTATACAAATGATGCCCTGGTTCCCCAAAGTTGTACTAGATCACCTCAGAGTATGCCATAAGGCCCGAAGCAGGGGCAGGAGCAGTTTTCTGGATGTCCTATCTCTTCTTTTGGTGATTCTTGCCTTCAGATTTCCCACTGATCTGAGAGTCAGAACCACCAGCAGATTGATCTTGGGCAATTACAGGAGCCTGCCTAGATTGTGCCCCCATTTGGGGCAGAGGTGGGCCATACCACTGCCCAACCGGCGCTCCCCCCCATTGTGATAGGGGAAATTCATCGGAGTTCCTGGTTCCTTCTCATCCTCCAGCCAGATGTTGTCTCTCAGGAAGCAGAAATAACCACCAGGAAACTCAATTGAAGTAGATTGCAAGCCTAATTTCAATCTTCTGCAGGTTTGGGGAGAGGTAAGGTAGGGGATCCACCTGCTTCGGCTCCGGTGGCGTGCTGGTGGGCAGGAGTCCAGTCAAGCATTCCCATCTCGCAACATGGCGTGGATCTCCTGCATTCACATCTCCTTTCGCCCATCGAACGAACGCAATCGGTGGCTCACTGGGGTGGGGCATCCTATGCTTCTCCGAGAAATCTCCTTCGAAGTAGATCCGCAGGGCTAGATTCAGCAGCTCCCAATCCACATGATCCTTGCACATCCGAGCATACCTGCGTGAGTGAGAGAATAGATTCGGTCCCTCCTCGGCTTCCTCCCTCGCAGCTTCCTCCTCTGCTTCCCTCCATTCGCGCGTGCACTAGGTCCAGGAGAGAGCGTCGTTGTGGATCCGCATCGCCCGCTCCCTCCATCTCCTCCCTCGATTCTCCCGCAGCACCGCCGGCGCGACGGAGTCGAGCGCTGGAGCATCCGCGGGAAGGCTTTGTAGACATGTGGGAGATGCATCTTGTACATCTGCCTGTCTTCCAGCCATTCCCCCGTGGATATGGTCGGCGACTCCATGGGGCGCGCGAGCAGACTTGCTGAGGGGGGCAGGCGCGCCTGAAGTCAGGAGGCGGGGGGTGGCGGCGAGATCTATTTGCCAATTACTCCCTCCTTTTCGGTTTATAGGGCTCAATTCAAAAATCTCACCAACCAAGGTAGATGATGAATGGTGGAATACTTTTTGTAGTTTGCAAAAGCACCTAATTAATGCACTTGTTTTCCTCAAAAAATTATGTTTATCAATGCATAAATTGCAATGCATGCATGCATAAAGTACATGCATTGGTCAATTTTCTCTTAATACTTGCATGCAATGATTTAATGCACCTTGGAATCTGAACATGTGATGGAAAACAACCAAATTGAGCCTTATAAAATGGAAAAACTAAAATTTTGAGATAAGCCCTATAAACCGAAAAGGAGGAAGTATGTGAACTAAATAGTCAACATATAAAATAATTTAAATATATATATAATATAGTTAGAAGGGAAACATAAGTTGGACCTAGCGTTCCTATTCTTATATAGAAAAATAGAACAGACCTCTGCGTTTTCTTTAAAAAAATACATAAATTGGGCTGCCAAAAATAAAACCTCGGATGGGAGGTCCATAGGCCGGTCGATACATGACGGCCCTAAGAAAATACAAACATGCCTATGGACCTCCCATCCGAGTTCGTGGGCTGCGCATGTTAAAAATCAAAGCCTAGACGGGGCAGCCCAAAACCACGTCCAACACTTCCCAAAACTTCGTCCCTCGTTTTCTCTGCGTTTCGCACACTCGACATTGTGTGGGCATTTTGACTGTGCATCATATGAAGATGTGCTATGCATGAATGTTGATCAGCATGATGTTGTCGGATTTTGGGTTCCGGCAGACCCTTAAGGTTCGAACTCTAGGGTGCGCACAGAGATCTTTCCCCTACCGACTCGCGCTTCTATGGCTCGCAAGAAATATAGGCTGGAAAGAAGAACACAGAAAGGACACGAGGTTTATATTGGTTCGGGCCACCGTTGTGGTGTAATACCCTACTCCAGTGTGTGGTGTGGTGGATTGCCTCAGGGGCTGATGATGAACAATACAGGGGGAAGAACGGCCTCGCGAGAGGTGTTCTTGAGCTGGTGCAGTGTGTTCTACTTGGTCCGGATCTCTCTCTCTTTATTTCTCTTCTCTCTTTCTTTCTCTTTCTTTCTCTCTTCTTTTTTCCTCCTTTTTTCCCTCCCTTCTCTCTTCGGGGGCTAGTCCTATTTATAGAGGCACTGGTCCTCTTCCCAAATAATGAGCGGGAAGGGTGCCAACAATTGGCCATTTTGAAGGGGAACATCTAGTACAAGTTATCTTGACCAAAGGTGGTCTTCGGCTGCCAAAAGCACTCGTGATGACGCCGTCTTGGGCTCCACGGTGACCTCCGTCCTACCGCTCTGCTGGTCTTGGTCTCGTTGCACCGGAATGGTAACCTTTGCCCGATGCCTTGGCCTGGGCTTGCTCCCTTTGCACCGAAGGGGAAACAAGGACACTGCACAGGCTGGACAGAAGAACACACAAAGGACACGAGGTTTATACTGGTTCAGTCCACCGATGTGGTGTAATACCCTACTCCAGTGTGTGGTGTGGTGGATTACCTCAGGGGCTGATGATGAACAATACAGGGGGAAGAACGGCCTCGCGAGAGGTGTTATTGAGCTGGTGTAGTGTGTTCTACTTGGTCCGGATCTCTCTCTTTCTTTCTCTTCTCTCTTTCTTTCTCTTTCTTTCTCTCTTCTTTTTTCCTCCTTATTTTTTCCCTTCCTTCTCTCTTCGAGGGCTCGTCCTATTTATAGAGGCCCTGGTCCTCTTCCCAAATAATGAGCGGGAAGGGCGCCAACAATTGGCCATTTTAAAGGGGACATATAGTACAAGTTAACCTGACCAAAGGTTGTCTTCGGCTGCCAAAAGCACTGGTGATGACGCCGTCTTGGGCTCCACGGTGACCTCCGTCCTGCCGCTCTGCTGGTCTTGGTCTCATTGCACCGGAATGGTAACCTTTGCCCGATGCCTTGGCCTGGGCTTGCTCCCTTTGCACCGAAGGGGAAACAAGGACACTGCACAGGCCGGCGCCCGCCTGGTGCCCGCCCAATCTCGATCGTCATGGCTTGCGTCACGGGCTCCTCGCGAGGCACCCCTACCTTGATCTCTCCGCCTCCTCGCGAGCCTGCCTGATGAGGCTGCTCTTGAGGAAGCCTCCTGTCATCCGCCCCGCAAGGCTTGGCCCCTTGGGAGGGTCTTGAGCTTGAGCTCATGAAGCTGGGCCGCACTGGGCCCCCGCTCGAGCCACGCCGCAGGCCGCAGGCAGGCAAGTCTAGGGACCCCCGTTCCCAGAATGCTGACAGATGTTAACTAGCTGGTAGTTCCATTTTCGACCATGAATAAAACTTCCAACATGATGTTAACCCTGTTTGAAAAGGCTGTGTTAATATAAATGCTCTGCCTCTGAAAGTTGCAGTTTCTTATCTGAAACTGAACTTACAGTTTCTTATCTGAAACTGAAACTTGCAGTTTCTTCTTTAAGAATCACATTGTCTGCACTTTTATACTCCTATGAAACTACATTTTTTAAGTGCTAAAAATAGATCTCTAGAATTCATAAAATACTTTATATGCTCAATACTGCAAATCTGAAATTCAAAAGACATTCATATCTAAAAGTACTCTCAAAATACACAACACAAAACACAATTCACAACCTGCAAATACTGACAACCCTAAGCTCCTCCTGACAATTCACAACCTGCCCGACTATTGGGATGGGGGGGCAGCCCCCTCCTATTCCTCGGTGGCAGACAGCCGCCCCGTGAGACGATGTGAACGACGAGGGAGACGATGGCGGGGAAGCGTCATCGGGCCAACTGCTTTTCTCCTCTTGCAGTTGGGTTCGGTCGACGAAGACTCCACCGGCTCGCTCTGGCAGGACACTCTCACAAACGGCACCCTATAGATGCTCGATCCTTCAATCTCTGGTGGATGCTCCATCTGGGATCGATACTCCCACCACCGCTCCCTCACGATCGGATTCGGTGAATCTGTTTGCTCCATGGCCCAGAGGAGCAGCTCTATGTACTCCGGCACGACTCCCTCTGGGAGTATCGCCGCCTTTTCGCTCTGTTGCAGATATTTGGCCATGGATGTCGCCGTCGCCGCTAGTTGGTCCTTGTTGTCAAACCAAGACTGTATCTCCAACATCCTAGCTAGCTTCACAGGGTCGCCGTCTGCGATCCTCATGTATTGGTTGTACTCCTCCATCGATCTACTTCTCCACAGCACCTTCACTCGTCGGCGGTGGTTTTTGAATGGAAGAGGAGAGGAGCAGCGCTGGTTTTAGATTAGAATGGGAGAGGAGCGACGCTGGTTTTGGACTGGAACAGGAGAGGAGGGGCGGTGGTTTTGAAATGGAAGAGGAGAGGAGCGGCGCTGCATTTAGATTGGAACAGGAGAGGAGCGGCGGTGGTTTAAGAGGAGAAGAGCGGAAGAGCGGCGCTGGTCTTGGAAGTATTTTTTTTGTTGTTTCATGTATTTTGGGTCAAAGTTTGACCACGTACTGTATTTGACAAGCAAAATTTGAATGCATGTCACAAAAAATTGTATCGTTTAGTTTGTATCTGAATGTACTTTCAAATTATACTCCCTCCATTTTTGTATACAAGGCCACAAACTCATATTACAGGTACCAAGGTAAAAATCAATGCTATGTTTAAGTCAATGTTGCAAGCTAGCTTGTCACCTTGATTGTCGTGTTAATTAATGTGGTTTTTCTCTCCCAAGCACAACAAGCCAACCCTCTTAGTCATCATTGGTTGATTAATGTTGGGAATGCAAGCTAACCTTCTCACTCCCGCATTCACACAAGGGATATAAATGTCCTCGGGTGCTAGTACGAGGCAAATGCCATCAATTTTGCCTCGATTAATGTTAGTGGCCTTGTATAGTTGCAAATTGTAATTTTGATAGTGGCCTTGTATACAACGTATAACATATATTTTATGTGTGAAAATCATGGTCAATTATGACCCAGAATAAAAGGGAGACTAGTTAATGTGGGGTCGCTTTCTTAATTGAAGGGTAAATTGATTTTGATTTTGATGTAGTCAGAGCGCGCCGGCCCTCTCGTCCAATCCTAAATCGCTGCCGCACGCTCCTCTCCCTCTTCTCCATTGCAAAATCACCTCCTCTCCTCTCCATCATCACCATTCCAAAACCACCGTCTTGCCTCTCCCTCTTCTCTATTGCAAGACCACCGTCTCTCCTCCGTTTTCTAGACGCTTTGCTCCATGGCGCGGGCGCAATCCATGGATAAAAAATTAGTATACTGTATACTATTTAAAAGTCGAGGGCGGGGCTTTTCCTGCACTGTAGGCGGCGGGGCAGTTCCACCTAGTCGGTTCGACAGAGACGTGAGAAGACGAGGGAGTAGGCTGCTGCAAACGTAGGGCTGTGTGATTTGACAGCGAGTTACTGCTGGACAGGTGGGGCCCCGTGATTTGACTTGCCATTATCATTTTAACTGCGGCGCTACAACCGGCATGAGTCTCCTAGATTCCTGACCACCTCCATACAGGTGCCTCTCCCAATGCTCCACCATGTAGTAGAGGCTGGCTCTTGCATGAGAGCCCACTTCTCCACTTTTTCCTTGCCTCTCTTTCCTCCACATATGCAAAAATGCCATGTAAAGCGCACTATTGTACTTAATTTTACTTGCTCCTATAGGTGCTTAAGCTTGCCACATAGGCATAAAGTCTGATGTGGCAAGTTAATCAAGAAGAGAGAGACTAGTTTGGTGACCGAAGGAAGAAATGGTGCTAAGCGCGTATACCTAGGTGAAAAGACAATTTTGAGTCTATAGCTAATTAAATGAAGAAAACTTAGCAACACCATTGCATTGGAAGAGGTCACTCCTTGGAAAATGAAATAAATACACGCGCTTAGCACCGTTTCTTCCTTGAGTATGAAGAAAGAGATAGAGAGGAGTAAAAAAATACACGTATAGCCAACCTTGTTGTAGTATGAGTGACTAAGTGATGACTATGTATGACATGCCAACATCAGATAGCCTAACGCACCGTGTTAAATCTCCAAGGGCGCGACCACGCGAGCGACGCGACGGTCGTGGTAGGCGCGACCATGATACAGGCTGCTGGCAGCCCTTGGATCTGAGATCAAACGGTCGCATGCTAAGTTGCTGAAAATTTGCAAAATAACCCTCCAGGATAGGATATTCACCCATAGGTCTAGAATCACGCCATGCAACCATTCGATCTCAGATCCAAGGGCTCTCGGAAGCCCGTATCATGGGAGAATGGAAAGCCACTACCCTGCCGTTCGCATGCTGGCAGTTCGCTCCTACTCGTCCCTGCACGTCCTTCAATACTACGGCGGTTCGCTCCTAGTCGTCCCGTCCATTCACATTACGGCAGTTCCACTAATCCTAACCCTCCTCCCAAATCCATGGCGTCCCACATATCCACGATCGGCGGTGAGTACAAGGTTAGAACCATCACCGGCGATGAGTTCGATGTCATCTACACCTGTTCTTCCGCGACGGTGAAAGGATGCCTTTCTAGCTTCAGGTGCATGTTCGAAAACTCATATGATGAGTGGGTCGCTAGGCTAGATGTTGAGTACACCACAGTCCTGCGACAAGAGAAGGATCTAAAGGACAAAGAGAGGAACAAGCCCGCCGTGATCCAGGTTTGGGTACATAACGTTTGCTTGGTCTACCACATATGCCATGCCGACGTTGAGTGCCAGGATTTTAAGAACTTCCTCGAGAGCAACCTAGTCAAATTCGTTACTGTAGACTTTGGTAACGACAAAGAAGTCCTGCGTCGGATAGGCCTCGTTGTAGGCAACACCATCGACCTCCAGAAGAATCGGCTGGTGTCCTCTCGTCAGCCTTCAATGCTGACCCTGGCAGGAGCCATGGTTCATCCTTCGTACGGTAAACTGGAGAAACCTCATTACACGTTTCATCGTCATGCATGGCAGCGGAATGTACTAGATACAGACCACATCCACTACGCTGCAATGGATGGCTACCTTTGCTTCAATATCTACAAGGGTTGGATGAAGAGCAACATCCAAGTGTGTGGTTCAAGCAAAGAAGTATTGGCCAAGAGGAAGAGGGACAAGGACGAAGTCGAGGACGTGGACGAGGACTCCGAGTAAGGTGGCAGTGTCGTTGCTCATGGTGGTTCTAATGAAGTGGAATAGTTGCAAAGTTTAATTTTAGGTGTGGTTAATTTAATTTGAGGGGTGTGTTGTGCTGAGCCCCCAGCAGAACTATGTTATGTTTCTTCTCATTACTTTAACTCTTTAGTACGTACATACTAGTATTTCTTACATTCCATCTTTTAATTGGTATAGTACTACCACTCATTTCTTCACATTATATACGTACAATATATATGGCCAACATCATATAGCCAACAGTGTAGTTGTCAAAGAATTTCAGGGTGCTTAGTTTTGTCAAAGAATTCCAGGATGCTTAGAGGGTGCTTGGATCCAAGGGACTTATTTTAGTCTGACTAAAAATAGTCTCTTTAAGAGGCTAAAGTTCCAAGCACCCTTCACTAAAGAGGGGCTAAAACTAGTCTTGAGACTAAAAATTTTAGTCAGGGGTACCCTACTAAAATGTGGATTAGTCCTCTCTCTGCTCATTTAACTCCTCTCCTTTAACACAGACGAGTTCTGGATTGGAGGGTTTGGAGGATAATAAATGCTCATTAACTTGATTTTAGCCTTTTTAGTATTTGGATCCAAGCATGGGTGAGGCTAGCATGTTTTAGTCCCACTACTTTTAGTCATGGGACTAAAACGTATCCAAGCACCCTCTTAGTTTTATTTGAGGGGTGGGTTGTGCTGGACACCATTATTGTGACTAGCCTTTTTAATAGTACTATATGCATAATTTGGCGACGAGCACTCTCTATATGTACCACTTTTTTTTAATTTCAAGTTTTGCTCCTTGGCGCAATCCATTGATACTACTACTGTACAAAAGTATACATTTTTTAAAAGGCTAGAGGGCGGGGCAGTCTAGCTTGGTCGGTTTCACGAGAGGCGAGGTCCTTTGTGATTTGATGGCTCATTACTACTGGAAGGCGGGGCCTTGTGATTTGACTGCTCGTATAAATGCGCCGATGACCTGATCGAGGAGGAGCAATGAACCGTGCGGTATACTCAAGTTTTCCACTGGAGTAGTACTGCGACGGAGGAGCACGAAACATGGCAGCCCAGTGCCATATAGCGATAAAAATGATCTAATTTGCTAGTCATCTCATTTTTAGCATTGTTCTATTCATTCCCTAAAAAAACATTGTTCTATCCATGCCTCGCAGAGAACGTGACACATGCGGTGAAACACCCGAAGCAAAAGATGAAACACAGGAGCAAAAGAAGAAGGAAGATTATCACCCCAAATGATCTAATTCACCGCGGAGTCGTAACTGCTTCTTCATCGCCTCCATGACCTTCATCTCCGTGCGCGTCTCCTCCGCCATCTTCATCATTGTGTCCATGACGCAGCATTTCTCGACGCGAGCCTTCATCATCTGTTCCACGGCCATATTACGTACCTTGACAACAGCCGGGTGCTCGATGTGGAGCTTCGCCAACTCTTCCTTCTGTTCCATGGCGAGGGCCTGCAACATCTTCATCGAGGAACTACTATTCTCATGCAGCTTCTTCCAGCCGGCGTTCTTCTCCTTCAACAGGTCGATTTCGTGGCAGAGCTTCGCATTGTCCTCCTGAAGTCGCAGGATTTCGCCGGTCGCCTTCTTCTCCGAGGCAATGCTCTTCTTTAGCAGCATCACCAAGACGGCGGTCAACTCCCCCTGCTGATTGAGCTCGACGAGCATGTCGCTGAGGCTCTCCTTCAGCAACTCCATCAAGCCTTGGATGAACTCCTTCTGCTTATTGAGCTGATCGGGCATGTCATCGAGGGATAACGACTCCAGCTCCGCCGGCTCGGCATGTTCGCCTCCGCGGCTAGGGCGCTCCTGGGAGCCAACGCCTGCCCATGAGAGATATTTCGAGGTCTCTGCGTGGCGGCGAGCCCTCTCTTTTTTTCCGCAGCCTTGGTTGCCGCTCCCTTGTTACGGTTAGTTCTCGACCTAGAGCTCTGCTCACCGGCCATGGCAACGACGGACGAAGAAGAAGCACTGATGAGGAGGAAAGGTAGAGTGATTTTTGGTTAGGTAGTTCCCCTTTTTATAACCTAAGTACTAGCACTAGTACTAATACCTGCATAGTGGGAACACGTTCAGGTTTGGTACCTACTACTAGTAGGTGTGAGCAGGCTTTCGAATGTGATGGGAACAAGGTAAAGATTAATTGATGGTTTTGGTTTCGAGGCCCGAAACGGCTCCCGTGAGTTTAGCGGAACATAAATATCAAGTACTACACTGCTCAAATGCGTAAATATTATGTTACTGTCAAAAATTGGCACAAAATACGAAGGAGGCCAATGGAAGTACTACTAGCAACCCATGATTTAACTACTCGCATGCGCGCAGTGGAGTAATAATGTCTTTCTTCCACCCTCACGTCCACTCAATTTGCATGCGCTGTATTAATTGACCATCAATGAAGTGAACAACTTTACACGCGTCAAATTATCACCTGGGGTGGATCTTGGTACAAAATTGTGTCCGCCCGTGTACCCGCGTGTGTGTGCGAGGAATGAGTGCGTGCATGGCGTGCGTGCACATCTTCGCCTCGTGCATGTACCTCCAGTATGGCTCAGGGAGGACGAGTACATTCTTCTGGAACCAGCAGCACGTCACTGTGATCAATCCACGCAAGGAGGTCGCGACAACGCCTACACATGTGCCACGTGGCTTCATGAACTGTAAGAGAGACATTGTGTAGCGTGCCATTGGTATTCTAATTTACGTGTTTTGCACATACTCGAAGTACTAGTAAGGTACACGTGCATTGCACGCATCAGATTTTGCAACCAAATTATGAATAAATACCACACTATAGAATGTAAGCTCTGAGTCATATATGCCTGATGTAGCCCTTCGTTTAATTCTTATAGTTCATCTCATTCAAAATCAATTAGTTTTTATAAAAAAGCTAAGAACGCGGGAATAGGAAAACATGGGATTATAGTGGAATGTCGTCTTGAATCCTACAGGATTGTACGAGTGTTTGATTGTGCATAGAAAAAACGCAGAATTCTTTCAAAGAGGTTTGAGTGGATGGGATGTTTCCTATGAAATCTAGTGCAAATGAATCATATGGAAAAATTCCTATGGTTTACAATCCTACGAATCAAACAACCGAGATAGGAAAAATTCAAATGATTAGAATCCTCCAAAATTCCTTTGAGAATCCTTTGAATCAAAGAAGCCCTTAATCTATTTTATGATTCATGGAATTGTGCGTTGTAAAGCATAAAGTAAAAACAAATAATGGCAATTCAACTAGAAAAAAGTTTGGGCAGTTATGATACGGAAGATTCCAGAACAAAAGAGAACCACTGTTGTTTTGAGGTTTGTGCATTATGCTTAAGTTCAACCATGGAGTCTGCTAGATTGTACATGTGGCAAAATCCGGTGGGGGGCTAGAAGATGGTGCGAGGGGCCGAGTGGAGGGAGACTATGAAGGAATGCACAAGTGCGAGATCGATATTTAGAGAGAGGGGGCGAACACGTGCACTGATGCGCGCAGTGGCGGAGCCATGAAAAATAAATGAGCTAGGGGGCCAAGCATTGCTAATCCTTTACGAGGAGGGTCAATTCATGAACTTAAACCATTTTTAGCAGCAATTGTCTAATGATCACATTCATATTAGCCTTGATATATAGTGATGTTAGGGGGAGGGGGCAGGGCCCTTACTGCCCCTGTCTTCGCCATTGTGCACGCGTCTGAGAGATGAAGCGGAAGGCATGGACGATGAGAGGGGGACGTTGGATACATAATTAATGTGGGTGTATTAGCTATATATGTTAATCCTATATAGAGAGGTATAGATTGATCGATGTGGACGTGGGAAAGAGGGTGAGACCTCACTGGATATATCGATTGATCGGTTTGTGTGGAAAACTATGAAAGACCTAGCTATATACACACATACATAGAGGAACATCGATCGTTGCGCATGCACGCGTGAGAGATAAAGAATGCCCGATATGATGGAGAGGGGGATGTGTGTTGGTGTGTGCCTTCATGGGAGACCGATCCTGAAGAAAAAGATTGCATGCGTGCGATGGATAATGCCGACTGGTAGTGTGTGTGCATGCATGCATGCATGAGAGAAAGTTAGTGGTACAATTATAAAGAGAAGACTACTGTGTGGGTGTAAAAGAATAGCTGAATAGGTGAGGTCACAATCAATGTAAAGTTGAATTCAAATATTTGAATAAGAGATCCTGATGTTTGAAACCCATGCATGCATGAATATAACGGAGATCTGCGCGGTGTGGTTTGGAAACGAGCATGTTGTAATGTATACACATTGAACAAGGTCAGACTGATTTGAATTTGAGATACCGATGGCAGACATCATTTGGCCACATCGCATCCGTGCATGGACACACTATTCTAATTGGAGATGATGGGCGGCTTTTGCATCACATATCTATATCTATACCCCCATATATATATATTATATTTTATATTTTTTTATATTGTGTGCGGGTAACTTTAACTTTGAAAGATGGTCGTTGGATGAGGCGAATCCGATGGTCCAAACATGGAAAATTTGAGCACTACTGGCCGTTGGATATCATGTAGATTCCACCAGATTTCGCCACACGTATAATCTATAAGACTCCATGGTTGAACTTAAGCATAATGCACAAACATCAAAACACAAGCACTTCTTATTTGTTCTAGAATCTTCCGTATCAGAATTGCCCAAATGTTTCTCTACATGATTTGCCATTATTTGTTTTTACTTTATGTCTTACGATGCACAATTCCATGAATCTTAAAATAGATTAGCTTTCTTATAAAAACTAGATGATTTTGAATGAAATGAACTATAATAATTAAATGAACATCTACATCATGCATATATGACTCAAAGCTTGCATGCTATAATGTGGTATTTATTCATAAATTGGTTGCCAAATCTCATGCGTAAAATGCACGTGTACCTTACTCTAGTCTAAATGGTGTTTGTGTGTGTGTGTGTTGTGCGTGTTGAGGTGCAAATTGTCTTTTTTGGGTACACGTTAAGCTTGTTCTTCCGAAATTTCAAGTCACGCCTTGTTATGCCGAAAATTCAAGCTAGCATCTCTGTCTATTGTGCTGTGAAACTCCCGCCTCTTCAACCCGCGCCTTGTTAGCCTGAAATATTTAAGATATATCTTTGTCTTGTTGTGCTCCGACAACTCCCTCCATCTCAACCCACGCCTTGCTATTCCGAAATTACAAGGCGCGCGAAAACTCCCACCTCCTGTGAAATCCCGACATGCGAAATGCCCGTGGTAGCCCTGAACCGAAAGAACCGCCTCAAATCGGTGGGGGTACTTTCGTAACTTACCCCACATTTCGGACAAGCACGTCTCTAAGCCATGGTTCCCCACTGCCATCCCATCCGCCTACCCATTCGTGCACCGAGGCCACGAAAACCCGCGACGAAACCCCACACCCTGCTCCGTCCGCCACCCAGCCGGAGCCTCTTCCCCAACGACGCCGTCCACAGCAACACCTCGACGTCCCTCATCCACCGTACCGGATGAGGATTCGTCGTCGATCTCATCGTCCCGCCGGTTCAGCCACCCCGTCCTGCACCTCCAAGGAGCTGCCCCGACGTTCCCCTCGTCTTTCGCGCCACCTCCATTCCCACACCGCCGTCTTCACCTGCACCACTGGAAGAGCATCATCATCACCGTTTCCTCGGATGAAGCTGCAGCCTAATCGACGCCACCAAAGAGGTTGTACACTAATCGCCGCATTTTCTTCTTGATTCGATCTCACGGTGCTGCCGGCGCTTGGTCCCGAGCCGACACGGCGCGGGTCCATCCACGACGGCGTCGCCGGCCACTTCCCCCACGGCGTCGCTCCCTCGGCGGCGACGTCCACATCAGTAGGACCTGCTGCTGCTTTAGCTCTCGCTCGCGCTGCTGCTCTGCTCTTGCTCTCGGTCCCCTGCCTGGTCTGCTCTTGCTATTGCTCTTGCTCGCGCTGCTGCTCTCGCTCTTGCTCTTGCTTGCGATGCTGCTCCGATTTAGCTACACTTCACTCCGATGCCGCCGGGGTGAAGGAAGAACCAGCCGCAGCGGGGAGGGGGGCTCGCCGGAGAGGTACCCTACTATCTATCTTAGGGTTCAGGATGGGGGCGGTGGTTGCCGGCGGTGGCGTGGGGATCGCCGAAGAAAAAGGTCCGCACGGGGGGCCTAGAGGGATGGTCGGGGCGGCGGCGGACCGGCGGTGGGGAGTGTTTTCGGGGCAGGCAGGGCAGCGCACCGCCGGCCGCGGGCGGCGGGGGGCTGCTGTTTGGCCGGCTTAGGGGTGGAGGTTGAAGATGAACCGCAGGCCCTTGATTTCGTATCCAACGGCTGCAAAATCGACTAATCAGAGATGAAAAAGTCAGTCGACCGACGTGTAGCTTCACCTTGCTACTGCGTTCAGTTTCGACAGCAAAATGCAGTTTCGACAGCAAAATTTAGTTTTGACAGTTAAGTTCAGTTTTGGCAGTTAAGTTCAGTTTCGACAGTTAAATTCAGTTTCGACAGTTAACTTCAGAGATGAGCGGCTGATGTATTTTACATCTAGCACTTTGTGGTTATGTATTTTACGTCATGTATTGGAGATGCTATTAGAATTCCACTCAGGTTAACGTTGTTCGTTGTCTCTCTTGTCCTGCTTCAGCCTCGGCGTCGTACAACTCATCGGAGCTACTCCAACGACGAAACCCTCCATCACAGCGGAGCAGTACCTCGGGCTCCATATCCAGACACCTAAGATCTTCTTCCCCTCCTCCGACAGCCAAGTCAGACGGAGCATCCTCACCGGCCAACCCAATCACGCTGAGATCGACATGGCTTCGCCAAAGAGGTTGTACACTTGTTGCATCTCTTTTTTACTCTACATGTTATATATATTGTCCACTGAGCACTCGTAGTAACGGGAAATACGATTATTTTATCCTACTATATGACAAGAAGTGAGGTACCAGGCAACTTAGCTATCCGTGATGGACTCTCTTGAACGCCGTCATTATTTATCTCTGCGCGTTTGAGTTGTGCATTTGTCGATGGGCCTGGGAGTTGAGCTAGTATGGCAGTGGCCTGGGTCCAAAGTAATAGAAGTAGCACAAAAACATTTTTTTAGTGTAGGATTTTCCTTGCTCAAGCCTGCCTACTAGAATCGCCAGTGCTTGAAAGGAAAAGTAAATGAAAAACATCGGAATTGGAAAGTTTCCTATGGTACCACTTTTCATGAATTTGGTGCAAAGGAATGGAGCAAAGGAAAACTGTAGTATTTGTTCCTTTAGTGTCTCCTTGAAAGAAAAACAGTAGGAATTCTAATTTCCACTTCTCCTCCTTTTCATATTCCTATTCATCAAGCACAAGACTAAGAGATAGTAGCATAATAGCATTATAACCGTACATTTTCTTGTGGTTTGACTTAATCTCACCATGCTTTTTTGCATCCCGTGATCTTCCAATTGTTGTGAATCAAACACCCAGATTGGCAGAAATCCTATGTTTTTAAATTCTCTATTTCGCACATGCATTCCTATCCTATTCCTATCTATTTCCTATCTCTGCATTGTTAGAATCCTCAAATTCAAACAAGCCCTTACTCAATGACTACTGTTACAGATATGTGTCAAAGAAAACCTTGTGTGGTTTGTCCTGCTCCTGCGGCGCTGTGTTCCACCCCAGCTCAGCTGCTCCAACGATGGAAGGGTTCACCACAGCAGGGATCCGCTCTCCAGACTGTCTTTCGCCGCCTCCGATCTTCTTCCCCGCTGCCGGCAGCCATGGCAACTGCATTACCATCATCAACTGAGCAGATGACCTTGAGGACTACACGGGTCCGCAAGAGAGGTCGCACTCTTTCGTGTCTGCTTACGTTATGCATCGCTTAATATGATGACATGCTACATTATCGTTGTGTTCATCTATTAGACTCCGAGTCAGGTCCAAACTAATTCTGAAACTTGAGTTTTTAAATGGTTGTGGGGTACATATTGGGGCAGCAATCAGTACTATCTGTCTACTATCTGGTTAATCTCCGGTGTCTACTATGAGTTTCATGTTGGGTGCAAACAAACATTAAAGGAGCCATTATCTGTATTTTTTAACTAAAGCTATTATCTGCCTTCTATCATTGGTTTTTTGGGTCTATCCACAATTTGCTACCATCACTCTGGATTTGTGCATGCACTCCTTACATAATCTCACTATGTTTTATTCCTATGCATGCCAGTTATTGCACACAATGGAACTGATCATGTAGAGCAAAAGAGACGAGCCTTGTGTGGCAATAAAATTTCATGCAGACGTCGTTCCATGGTGGGCGCAAAGGCAGTCCCCCTCCACCCATTTCGGATCGTAATCAAGAGGAAGATAACTATTATGAGGGGGATTCAGAAGGAGAAGACCACTCCTATTTACCCCATGAGGTCTTCGCTCTAACTTGGCATGCTGATGTTGGTAATATCATGCATATGGTGCCTTGCATTGCTTACTGTATACATTAAAGATGTCATCTGCTTAGTTTAGACATGCTTTGTGTCAATGACACCTGTTTAGTTTCTTTATCGTATATGTGAATCATGCAATGCCATCTTGTCTAGCCAAGCATCATATATGTGAATTTTGCAATGCCACCCTGGTTAGCCAGTCATCTTATATGTGAATTATATCATGTCATCATTTTTTATTACGTGTTAAATTTGTCAACAATTTTAGTACATTCAATTACTCTTCCTGTGCATAAGCCATTTGGCACGGTCATGGAAAACTCT
Source organism: Triticum urartu (assembly GCF_003073215.2). NCBI lineage: Eukaryota > Viridiplantae > Streptophyta > Magnoliopsida > Poales > Poaceae > Triticum > Triticum urartu. Next base: position 102,108,649 of record NC_053025.1, on the reverse strand, counting down.
GGAGTGGAAACAAGGTCTTCACAGCAGACAATGCTATCTGACGAAGCGCGTGTCTTGCTGGTTACCGATAGCTCCTCAGAGGAGGATTCCGAGACAGATGACCAGTCATACCCCCCCGAGGTGCATGCCCTAACTTGGCAGGGTTATGTTGCTCATATTGTGTGTATGGTATCTTGCATTGCTATGCCATTTGCTTAGTTTAGACATGCTTTGTGTGAATGCCACCTGTTTAGTGTGTAATTACCATATATGTGAATTATGCAATGCCATCTTGTTGCAAGACATTATATATGTGAATTATGCAATGTTATCTTGTTGCAAGGCATTATGTATGTAAATTATGCAATGTCATGTTGTTTAGGCAAGCGTCATATATGTGAATTATATCATGCCATCCTTTTTTTGTATTTCTCATTGCTTTTGTCAACAATGTTTGTATATTCAACTGCTCTTCCTGTGCATCAGCCATTTGAATTGGTGATGGAGAAATCTGGAGTGAAAACAAGGTCTTCAAAGCAGACAATGCTACCTGCTGAAGCAGATATCTTGCTGGTTACAGATAGCTCTTCAGAGGAGGATTCAGAGGCAGATGACCAGTCCTATTATCCCCCTGAGGTGTATGCTCAAACTTGGCAGGGTTATATTACTCATATAATGCATATGTTGTATTGCAATGCTTAGTTTTTACATCATATACACAATATTGAATGCCATCTCCTTAGTTGACACATCATATATGCAATTGCCCTCTGCTCACTTCCTTAGTATATAAATCATATATTTGAATTATGTCATGCCATGATGTTTACATAGACAGCATGTATCTGAATTATGGCATGCCAACCCATTTTCTAAAGACATAATATAGTTATATCATCTCATCATGTTTACATAGTCATCATATTTAAATTATGTCATTCTATCCATGAATTATATCATGCCATCATGTTTCCATCGACGACATGTTTGTGATTTATGGCATGACAACCACTTTAATAGACACATCATATAGTTATATCATGTCATCCTGTTTACATAGTCATCATATTTTGAAGTATGTCATTCTATCCAGTTTAGTTAGCCATCATACATGTGAAATTGTGTCATGCTATCCTGTTTAATTAGCCATCATATATGTGAAATTATGTCCTGCTATTCTGTTTGCTTAGACAACATAAATGTGAATTATTTCATGCCCTGTTTTCTTCCCTACTATCCATTGCACCTGTCTATCTTACAATGTCTATACATTCAATTACTTTTCTTGTTTATCAGCCATTTCAATTGGAGAGAGTGATGGCAGTATCTATGGGAGTAAAAACACGGTCTTTAGAAAAGATCGTGCTACCTGTCGATGCAGATAGAACCACGGTTGTACTTGCCCAAGAACCAGCCCCACCACACATAACCCACACTCATGCAGATTGTACCCCTACCCAGTTGGACAGAGAACCAGCTACACCCCTTCTAACCCCAACCCCAGCAGATAGACACCTAGTTCCCGTTGACACAGCACTGTCTCCACCATAGAGCACCCAAACATGAGCAGTTAGTAAGGCAACTGCAGTGCCCAAATCACGAGGACCACCACTCCGAACCCGAAGTCAACGCTTAAAGCAGAAGAAGAATTGTTCTCAGGTCAGGTTCCGTAGCTATGGTTCATACTACTTTGCTCTTGCATCACTGTATTTACTGATACCAACTAATTTCAAATTTGAAGGATGCAATTGAAACTCCAATGGCGCAACAGGTATGTTTTAAACCTGTTTCTTCGACATGTTTGGTTGTTTGTTGTTGTAACTTGATCTATGTTGATTTCAGTTTCAATTGAATAAACAGTTATGTTCTGATGCCATGCACATTACAAGTGTTGTTATTGTTATGTAGTTTCCCACACTTATATTCTGTCTATGCTACTTTGTCTTAAATAGATATGATTCGAACTGTATCTATCTTGATTTGGCAACATAAACTAGAATGATATAGACCATACAGTGATCATACTACATAGATATATGTTTGTTTCATGTTGTTATCCTGTCCACCTTACTACTGAACTAGTTTACCAAAATGAGTTTCATATACTACATTGTAAACCTGAGATGTGTTTATTTGTTTCTCTTTTAGAACGGGGATAAAATATTGGAGAAGAGTACCCTGTTATGCAATGGTAAAGGAAGTAATGCAGCTAAGGTTCAAGATAGTGAGACATACCTGTTGGTCTCCAAGAAAGCTGATAAAAACTATATTGAAGACACTGAGACAACCCCAAAGTCTTGTCTTGATGTAGTGTTCGAGTTACTGGCTACCACTACTGGCACCAGCTCTTCGAACTCATTGCCTAAATCAGTTCGGCTTCTTGAGTCTCAACTTCAAGTTGAAAGACATCGATCAGATGTTATGCGATAGGAAGCTGAAGGACTGAGGAAGTCCCTGCAGAATTCAGATGCATACTTTCTGGTGCAACAGCAAGCGCTGGAGGACTTAAGTGCCAAACAAGAGAAAGTTAATAAGCTTGCTAAGCATCTTTCCAGCATTATGGGTACCCATGATATTGTTTCTTGAGCTCTTCTGAAGTGGTTTCAGTTCTGGACTTGTTTTGCTGCGGCGTTTATATGCTGTTGTGTTCCCTATATTTGCACTGGTGGCGAACTTTGATGCCCAGTGGATGTAATATGTGTAATAGTCGTGATAGCCTAGTGTAAGTTGCTTGCTTATTTATTTCCTTGTTGTCTTGTTTATTTGTTTGCTTGTAGTCAGTGCAGTTCTTTTTCTGCGGTTTGCTAGTGGCTGCAATAACCTATTTTTTAAAACTAGGCCACAATAACCATGGGCTAATATTTACTGTAGTGACACTGGGCCTCCTACGGGCCGTAGAAACAGTGGGCCTTCTACGGGCCGTATAAACAGTGGGCCTTCTACGGGCTGTAGAAACAGTGGGCCTTCTATGGGCCGTAGAAACAATGGTCCTTCTACGGGCCGTATCATCAATGGGCCTTCTACGGGCCGTATCATCAATGGGCCTTATAAGGGCCGTATGATCGATTGGCCAAACATGGGCCAAACAGACCGCATTCTGGCCGTAAACGGGCTAGAGTTGGAATCGTCCGTTCATGGGCCGACCATAACGGGCCATCGTTAATAGGCCGTATTTGATGATGCTATGAAAACGGCCCAACGTATTAACAGACCACAAACGGGCCAACTGTAACCATGGGCTGAATTTGGCCCACTAGCAGAAAATGACAGTAACGGGCCATAAGTAAACGAATGCTGGAAATGAGCCCAGGAATAAATGGGCTCTGAGAAGGCCGAAAGATAACATGGGCTGGAGACGGCCCAACGGAATAACGGGCCGCTAATGGGTATAAAGTGATACACTACTGTTCATTATGGGCCAGTTTCACCACGGGTCGTTAATGGGTGTAAAGTGAAACACTGTTCATTACGGGCCATTTTCACCACGGGCCGTTAATAGGCCAAGAGTTACATAGGGCCTCATGTGGGCCGAAAGACGTCATGGGCCATACATGGGCCAAAAGTGAAAATGGGCCGGAATCATATTGGATGGCCCAGATGACGCTACTGGGCCTAATTCGGATAGGGCGTAACGGGCCTTGGGTTAGCAGGCTGTAAATGGGCTATATGCGAACAGGCCGTTAACAGGCTTTCCATGGGATGGCCCGCCACCTTTTGACCAAGTTAAACGGGCCGGCCTTTTCACAGGAATAGGCCTCTGTTGGGTCATGCCATGTGTCAACGTATCATAGGCGCCTTCTGTCCAATGAGTGGATGACATCTGTCCCGACGATGAGCTGACATGTGTTTCCTCTAGCCAATGATGATTTTACACGTGGAAAATCCCCATTGGTTGGGGTTGTTAACGGGTTATCGGATCCAAAACCCGACCCGATAGGTTAACGGCGCTCCGTTACGGTGGATGCCACGTGTCGGTCACCCTTGACGAAAGCACTTCTGTGACGCGCGATTTATCGTCATGGAAGTGTATTTTTTTGTAGTGATAGTAATCATGTGGTGTGTTGAAGTTGGCAACAATCATGATTGTAGATTCTTATTGAAATAGAGAAACTAATTCAAATTTAGTTCGAATTGCAGCGGTAGTGTAGACATTTGGAATGAACTAAAATGTTGGTATGAGTAGGTTACATGCATTATACAACCAACGAAAAAATTTAATTGGACATAACATGTTGGTGTGAGTAGCTTTGAATAGCATTTATATAATAAAACAGGACAATACTCTCTCTTTGTGTGGTGTGAATAGTTTTATTTTTTTCTTTGAGGGAAGTGCGAATTGATTTGGTATGTTGAAGTACAATATTACACGTTAGGCTTGTCCCTAAAATTCAACCCGCGCCTTGTGATATCCCGAAAATTCAGATATCGTGCGCCCAAAACTGGCGCCTTCACAAGCCGCGCCTGGCTATCCCGAAATTACAGGTGCCAAATACCGACACGCGAAATCCCCCTTCTAAGCCTGAGCCGAAAGGGCCGCTAGTTCAAATCGGTGGGGTTACTTTTGTAACACACCCTACATTTTGGACAAGCGCGTACCTAAGTCATGGCCCCCCTCCCATCGCCTCCTTTTCGCCATTCGAAACCCCAGGCCGGCATAACCTCTCCGCTCTAGCCGTGAAACCCCACCCTCCTCCGTCCGCCACCTCACCGCTGCCTAGCCGGAGCCTCTTCCCCGACGACGTTGTCCACTACAACAGCTCGACGTCCCTCAGCCACCTCCCCGGATGAGGATCCGTCGTCCATCACGTCATCCCGCCGATTCAGCCGCCCCGTCCTCCACCTCTAAGGAGATGCTCCAACGATCGCCTCGTCTATCACGGCTGCTCCATCCCCACAGCGCCGCCTTAACCCGCTCCACTAGAACCACAGCATCCTCACTGACTCCTCGGACGAAGCCGAGGCCTACTCAGCGCCACCAAAGAGGTTGTACACTCATCGCATCGGACCTTCTCCTTAAGTCGACCTCCCGGCACCGATGGTGCTCCATCCTGCACCCCCATGGAGCGGCTACCTCAAAGCCGGCGCCGTGGGCGACATCTCCATGGCTGCTCTCCCCCAGTGTGAGGCCCCTTCGGCGGCAGCGTCCATACCAGCCGGATCTGCTGCTGCTGCTGCTCCGGCTCTCACTCGCTCATGCTGCTGCTGCTCTCCCCCTCGCTCGTGCTGCTGATCTGCTCCAATTTAGCTACACTTCAGTCGACTGAATCAACTTTTGGGTCTGTCGATTTTCAGGGGGTGGGGAGCTCGCCGGAGTTAAGGAAGAACCACCCGCGGTGGGGAGGAGGGCTCGCCGGAGAGGTACCCCACTATCTATCTTAGGGTTCAGGGTGGGGGCGGTGGTCGCCGGTGATGGGGGGCGGTGTTGGGGCGGTGGTGTGGGGATTTCCGGAGAAAAAGCTCGGTGCGGGGGGATAGAGGGCTGGCTGGGGCGGCGGCATACCGGTGGTGGGGAGTTGTTTCGGGGCGGCGGCGGACTAGCGGTGGGGAGTTGTTTCGGGGCGGCGAGGCAGCGCTGGGGCCGGCGGCGAGGCCGGTGGTGGCTGGCGGCTCAGGGGTGTAGGTTGAAGATGAACTGCAGGACCTCCCTAAACTACATGTTAAGTGCCTCCGTGCTACCATTAAGTTCAGTTTCGACAGTAACATTCAGATTCCATAGTAAATTTTAGTTTCGACAATTAAGTTCAGAGTCAACCGTTTTTACCTCATCTATTGTAGTCAGGTGGTATTTGGTGATGTAAATTTTACATCTATTATACATCATGTATTTGAGATGCTATTAGAATCCCACTTGAGATTAACGATGTCTGTCTTGTTCTGCTTCAGCCTTAATGTCTTACGGCTCATCGGAGCTGCTCCAACGACATAACGATCCATCACAACAAAGAAGTGTCCTAGATGCCGTCTATAGATTCCTCAGATCTTCCTCCACACCTCCGACAACCACCTCTGTGTCAACTTCTTAAGCGACCAACCCAATGATGTTGAGGTCGACACGGCTACAACAAAGAGGTTGCACACTTGTTGCATCACTTATTACTCTACATTCATGTCGATCCATTAGCGCTATTTTGGTTCTACGGAAAAACATAGCAATAGGAAAATTTCCTATGGCACTCTACTATTCAATTATTCATGCATTTTGTTGAAAGGAATGGAGCAAAACATCCACCTAGACCTACTTTTCAAATTCCTATGCATGAAACCAAGACCAAGTGCATTAGTGGCAGAATAACATTCTAATTGTACACGCTTTCATATGGTTCCACTTTATTTTGGCCATGTTTCTTTCCATTCCTCTACTCTTCCAATTCATCTGAACGAAACACCCAAGTTGACAGAAATCCTGTGTTTACAAATGCTGTGTTTACCATGTGCATTCCTATCCTATTCCGGTGTTTTTCCTATCCCTGCGTTTTTAGAATCATGCAAGCCAAATGAGCCCTTACAGAATTACTTCAGTTACAGGTAGGTGTTGAAGGAAACTTTGTGTGGTTTAACCTGCTCCTGCCGCGACGTCGTCCACCTCACCTGAGCCGCTCCATCGATAGAAGCATCCACCAAACCAGACATCACGACTCCTGACCGTCTTTCGCCGCCTCAGATCTCCTTCTCTGCCGCCGGCACCCACCGCAACGGCATCACCATCATCGACTCAGCAAATGAACCTGAGGAGTACACGGGTCCACAAGAGAGGTCGCACTCTTTTGTTTATGCCTATGTTATGCATTGCTTAAAATTACCTGCTACTTTATCGTCATGTTCACCTCTTAGACTCCCAAGTCAGGTCCAAATTAATGTTCAAACTTGAGTTCTAAATTAGTTGTGGGGCACATATCGAGGTAGCTATGAATAGTATCTCTGTCTATTATCTGGTTCACCTAGGGTATGCCTATGTTGTTCATCTTGGGTGGGAAACAAATAGTAAAGAAATCATCATCTGTCTTTTTATTAAATTAAAGCAATCGTCAGCCTGCTATCATTATTTTTGGATCCATCCACTGGTTGTTACCATCACTATAGATTTCTACATGCTATCCTTACATAATCTCACCATATTTTTCCGTATTCATGTCAGATATTGTACACAGTCATGCTGAAAATGTAGAGAAAAAGAGAAGAGTTTTGCGCGGCAATACAATGTCATGAAGACATTGCTCCATGGTGGGTTCAATGGCAAAACCTCCCCCACTCTCCAGATTGTAATCCAGAGGAAGATATCTGTTCTGAGGTGGATTCAATCATAGCTGACCACTCCTATTTACCCCCCAAGGTGTTTGCTCTACCTTGGCATGATGATGTTAGTCATATCATGCATATGTTGCCTTGCAGTGCCTACTTTTGACATCATATATGTCATCTGCTTAGTTTAGACATGTTATGTAATGCCACATGTTTAGTTTCTATATCATATATGGGAATTATGCAGTCTCATGTCTTTTAACCAGCCATAATATATGTGAAATGTGCAATGCCATCCTATTTAACCAGGAATCATATATTTGAATGATATCTTGCCCATCCTTTTCTTAATTACATTTCCATTTGTCGACAATATTTGTACATTAAACTACTATTGCCATGAACCAGCCATTTGGGTGGGAGATGGAAAAATCTGGAGTGAAAGCAAGGCCTTCAGAGCAGACAGTGCTACCTTCGAAGCAGATCTCTTGTTGGGTCCCGATAGCTCCTCAGAGATGGATTTGGAGAGAGATGACCAGTCCTATTCCCCCACTAAGGTGTATGCTCTAACTTGGCACGGTTATACTTCTCATATCATGCATATGGTGTCTTGCATTGCATAGTTTAGACATCATATACATAATATTGAACACCATGTTCTTAGTTCAGACATCATATCGAATGCCCTCTGTTTAGCATATAAATCACATATGTGAATTAAATCATGCGATCTGGATTACTTAGATAACATGTATGTGAATTATGTCATGCAATCATGTTTAGTTATTCATCATATCCTTGAATTATGTTATCCTATGCTATCCAATTTAGATAGACATCATATATGTGAAATTATGTCATGCTATCCGTTTTAGTTAAACAATATACATGTAAACTATTTCATGCCCTCTTTTTTTTCACACTATCTATTGCATCTGTCTCTCATACAATGTCTGTACATTCAATTATGTTTCCTGTTTATCAGCCATTTGAATTGGAGCGGGTGATGCCAGTATCTAGCGGAGTAAAAACACGGTCTTCAAATAAAACAGTGCTACCTCTTGGGGGAGATAGCACCCCAGTTGTACATGCATGAGAACCAGCCCTACCACACATAACCCAGACTCTCGCTGATTGCACCCCTACTACGATGGTCAGAGAACCAGCTTCACCCAATCTAACCCCAACCCCAGCAGATAGTAACCCAGTTCCTGTTGACACAACACCATCTCCACCACAGAGCTCCCAAATAAGAGCAGTTAGTAAGGCAGCTCCAGTGCCCAAAAGGCCAGTACTACCATGGTGCTACCTCTTGAGCATGCGTTGGTTTTCCCTCAAAGATGAAAGGGTGATGCAGCAAAGTAGCATAAGTATTTCCCTCAGTTTTTGAGAAACAAGGTATCAATCCAGTAGGAGACTACACGCAAGTCGCCTAGTACCTGCACAAACAAACAAGAACCTCGCAACCAACGCGATAAAGGGGTTGTCAATCCCTTCACGGTCACTTACCAAAGTGAGATCTGATAGAGATAATAAGATAAAGATTTTTGATATTTTTGGTGTATAGATTGAAAAGTAAAGATTGCAAAATAAACGACGATAGAAATAGCTAATTGACGGAAAAATAATATGATGTAAAGTAGACCCGGGGCCATAGGTTTCACTAGTGGCTTCTCTCAAGATAGCATATATTACGATGGCTGAACAAATTACTGCCGAGCAATTGATAGAAAAGCGCATAGTTATGATGACATCTAGGCATGATCATGAACATAGGCACCACGTCTGTGTCAAGTAGACCGAAACGATTCTTCATCTATTACTATTACTCCACACATCGACCGCTATCCAACATGCATCTAGAGTATTAAGCTCATAAGAACAGGGTAACGCATTAGGCAAGATGACATGATGTAGAGGGATAAACTCAACCAATATGATATAAACCCCATCTTTTTATCCTCGATGGCAACAATACAATACGTGCCTTGCTGCCATTGCTGTCACTGGGAAAGGACCCCGCAATATTGAACCCAAAGCTAAGCACTTCTCCCATTGCTACAAAGATCAATCTAGTTGGCCAAACCAAACTGATAATTCGAAGAGACTTGCAAAGATATAAAATCATGCATATAAAAATTCGGAGAAGAATCAAATATTTTTCATAGATAATCTTAATCATAAACCAACAATTCATCGGATCTTAGCAAACATACCGCAAAAAGAATCCCCCTCCGGCAGATCGTCGGAAAAGGTCCCCAGATGGGATCTCACGGATATAGAAAGTTGCGGTGGTGGAAAAGTGGTTCCGTCGCTCCCCTGGATGTTTTCAGGGTTTAAGAGTATATATAGGCGAAAGAAGTAGGGTGGGGGGCGCGTCGCCCTACCTCGTGGCCGCCTCGCTGCTTCTTTGACCTCCACTCCAAGTCTCCTGGATTGCGTTTGTTCCAAAAAATATCCTCACGAAGGTTTCATTCCATTTGGATTCCATTTGATATTCCTTTTCTGTGAAACACTGAAATAGGCAAAAAACAACAATTTGCACTCGGCCTTTGGTTAATAGGTTAGTCCCAAAAATAATATAAAAGTGCATAATAAAGCCCATTAAACATCCAAAACAGGTAATATAATAGCATGGAACAATAAAAAATTATAGATACATTGGAGACGTATCACACGGCGAACCCCAACTCCACCAGTTAGTACGCCTATTCCTGTGGAGGAAGCACAACCAGCCAGTCGTAGTTTAGCATCTATCGCATTTGATGTTGTTAAATCCTATGTGTGTATCTTTCCATCTTGGAAATATTATACTGAAGATGAAGGAAAATGCCAGTTGCAGGTGTTTTTCTAGGAGTTATGTGTAAGTAATGTTATTCATGGCAACTACTTTGCTTTGTCCCATACATTCTACCTCCATGATGGTTATAATACAGCAAATTTTCCCATTTTTCTCTATAGATAAGGACCAATTTGGAAACTCAAGATGAGGTAACCTCTGCTATCTTCAAGAATGCTTGGTGGTAGTATCGGAATTACCTCAAGAAAACATACTTCACTAGCAAAGAAACCCATCAAATTCCCTTATGTTCTCCTGAGACACATTTACTGGACGATGACTGGGAACGCCTTGTTCTATACTGGTCCCGAACCAAGAATGTGGTAAGGTCCATGAGCTCATTTTAAGTACTGTATTCTTGTGTCTTAATGTACTCTGTTCATGTAGAACAAGTGCTTAAACCTGAAGAACAACTGTTCTAATTTAAGATTCCGTTGCTATCGTGCATACTTCTTTGCTCTTGTATCACTGTATTTCCTCATACAAACTTATTTTTAAATTGAAGGATCCAATCGAAACTCCAATGGCACAGCAGGTATGTTCACGCATGTTTCTTTAACAGCTTTGCTCTTATCAATAGCTCTATTGATTTCACTTTCAATTGTGTATACAGTTAACTTATCATATCATGCACATTACTAGCATCACAACAGAGCCAATAGTGTTGTTTTACATGTAGACCCGTCGTACCCATCTGAAATCTTGTTGTGTCGTGTAGTTTCCCACGCTTTATATTCTTTCACTGCTGCTTTGTCTTGAACTGATATGATTTGAACCGTGTCTCTATTTTGATTTGGCAAGACAATGCAGTGGCCATAGGACATAGATATATGTTTGTTTGATGCTTTTATTATGTACTAGTACTTGGAAATAGAAGACTTGGTAGTTTAATCCTGTCCACCTTACTAATGAACTGGTTCACCGAAATGAGTTTCATATACTAGTACATGCTAAACATGTTATGTGTTTGCTTGTTTCTTCTTTTAGAATGCTAACAGAATATTGGGGAAGAGTGCCTTATTAAGCAATGGTAAAGGAAGTAATGCAGATAAGGTTCAGGATAGTGAGATATCCTTGTTGGTCTCCAACAAGCTGATAAAACAGCTAAGGAAGACTATCTTGAAGACAGTGAGACAACCCCAAAGTCCTGTCTTGGTTTAGTGTTCGAGTTACTGGCCACTACTGCTTGCACAAGCTATTCAAACTCACTATCTGAATCAGTTTGATTTCTTGAGTCTCAACTACAAGTTGAAAGAAATCGATCAACTGTGCTGCGACAAGAAGCGGAAGGACCGCGGAAGTCCCTGGAGCATTCAGATGCATATTTTCTGGTGCAACAGCAAGCGTTGGAGGATTTTAGAGCCAAACAGGACAAAGCTAACATGGTGGATACCCAGGATAACGTTTCTTAAGCTCTTCTGAAGTTGTTTCAGTTATGCGCTTGTTTTGCTGCCGCATTTATTTGCACTGGTGGCCAATTTTGACGACCAGTGTATGTAATATGCTGCTTTGTTGCCTATATTTGCACTGGTGGCGAACTTTGATGCCCAGTTGATGTAATATGTGTAATAGCTGTAATAGGCTAGCATTAGTTACTTGCTTATTTATTTCCTTATTGTCTTGTTTAGTTGTTTGCTTGTAGTCACTACAGTTCTTTTTCTGCCTTTTTTTAGTGGCCACAATAACCCTTTTTTGGTAACTAGGCCACAATAATCATGGCAACACACGGACTATTGTAACCATGGGCCTCCTGTGGGCTGTAGGATCCATGGTGTAGTGATCCGACCTCAACCAATAAAATCTCTGTGCATAAGTGTCATCCCTGGATTGGTAATGCTGACACACACAATACTTGAAGGATTTATAACAGAGTGCAATCACACACCTTTTACATCGAATATCTCAAGGAGAGTACTTATTACAATAATATGGTTGAAGGCCATCTAATGAAGATAACAACGGAAGGCTTCAAAGGCAAAAGTGAGTCCATCAACTCCAACAGCATAGCTGAGTGCAAAACAACGACCTAGCACACCTTACTCTTCGTCTGAAAAGTCTGCAACACAATATGTTGCAGCCCAAAACGGGTCAGCACATGGAATATGCTGGCAAAATAACACTGTAGAGCAATGAACAAGAATAACTACTATCACTACATGCATATATTGCTGGTGGAGGCTCTATGGTTATCATGTTTGCGTAAAGCCAATTTTCCCTACTGTAAAGGAATATATTTTTATTTAACTATCAAGTTGGTTGATAAAATATTGAGAAGGTTCCTCCAACTCAATCCCAATTAAAAAAATTAACAACCCAACAAAATTAATTAAGAGTGATGAGATCAAACCAATAATTCAAGAACTAGATACTCAAGATGTCCATAACCGGGGACATGGCTAATCATGATTAGTTTATACACTCTGCAGAGGTTTGCGCACTTTTCCCCACCAGACTCGATCTCCTCCGTTGAATTTCTCGCACTGCATGATGTTTGAGAAACGGGTGACCGAGACACAGTCTTTTCGAAGAGGTCCCTGAGGGAGTCCTGGATTAGGGGGTCTCCGGACAGCCGGACTATCTCCATTGGCCAGACTGTTAGACTACGAAGATACAAGATTGAAGACTTCGTCTCGTGTCCGGATGGGACTCTACTTGGCGTGGAAGGAAAGCTAGGCAATATGTATATGGATATCTCCTCCTTTGTAACCGACCTTGTGTAACCCTAACCCTCTCCGGTATCTATATAAACCGAAGGGTTTTAGTCCATAGGACAACAATCACAACATACAATCATACCATGGGCTAGCTTCTAGGGTTTAGCCTCTCTGATCTCGTGGTAGATCTACTCTTGTACTACCCATATCATCAATATTAATCAAGCAGGCCGTAGGGTTTTACCTCCATCAAGAGGGCCCGAACCTGGGTAAAACTTCGTGTCCCCTGCCTCCTGTTACCATCCGGCCTAGACGCACAGTTCGGGACCCCCTACCCGAGATCCGCCGGTTTTGACACCGACATTGGTGCTTTCATTGAGAGTTCCTCTGTGTCGTCGCCGTTAGGCTTGATGGCTCCTACTATCATCGATGGCGATGCGGTCCAGGGCAAGACTTTTCTCCCCAGACAGATCTTCATATTCGGCGGCTTTGCACTTCAGGCTAATTCGCTTGGCCATCTGGAGCAGTTTCAAAGCTACGCCCCTGGCCATCAGGTCAGATTTCGAAGTTTGAACTACACGACCGACATCCGCGAAGACTTGATCTTCGACTGATTCGAGCCACAGCCGGGCACACCACATTGTCATGATGGGTATGACCTAACTCTGCCGCCGGACAGTATCCCAGAGGCCGCGCCCACATCAGCTCCGATCCGTAGCTGGGAGCAAACTGCGCCAATCGAGGACGGGTTGTTAGACACCGCCTTGGGGGCTGCAGTCTCAACGGTGATCGAGCCAAACACCAGCATAACCCTCTACGCAGCCCGTGACTCCAAGGTGTCGGACTCTCTTTCTGACTCCAAACCGCCCACGCCCCTGCCAATCGAATCCGATTGGGCGCCGATCATGGAATTCACTACCGCGGGTATCTTTCAGCACTCGCCCTTTGGCGACATTCTGAATTCACTAAGGTCTCTCTCTTTGTCAGGAGAGCCCTGGCCGGATTATGGCCAACAGGATTGGGATGCGGACAACGAAGAAATTCGACGCCCACCCACCACCCACTTCGTAGCCACTATCGATGCTTTAACCGACATGATCGACTTCGACTCCGAAGACATCGACGGTATGGACGACGATGTTGGAGACGAACACGAACCAACACCTATAGGGCACTGGAAAGCCACCTCGTCATATGACATATACATGGTGGATACACCCAATGAAGGCAATGGCGACAAGATAGCGGAGGATGACCCCTCCAAGAAGCAACCCAAGCGCCGACGTCAGCGGTGCCACTCTAAGTCCCGCCAAAGCAAAAGTGGTGATACCGGCACAGGAGATAATAATACTCCGGATAATGCCTAAGACAACAACAATCCCCTCCAGCAAGATTTAGAGCAGGAGGATGAAAGAGCCAGCTCCCCCGAGAGAGTGGTAGATGGAGAAAAGGAGGATGATCACACGCCCCCCTCCGAAGACGAGGCAAGCCTCAGCGACGATGAATTCGCCGTCCCAGAGGATCCCGTCGAACAAGAGTGTTTCAAACGCCGGCTTATGGCCACGGCAAACAGCCTGAAGAAAAAGCAGCAGCAGCTTCAAGCTGATCAAGATCTGCTAGCGGACAAATGGACTGCAGTCCTCGTGGCTGAGGAATATAAACTCGAGCGTCCCTCCAAGAGTTACCCAAGGCGCAGGTTACTTCCTCGACTGGAGGAAGAAGCGTATGATATGGCTGATCAGCCACCTCGTGGCCGCGATAGAGAGGCATTCCAGCCAAAAGCTCAGCCTCCACCCCAACGACATTTAAATAAAAAGGCATGGGGAGATACGCCAGACCTATGAGACATATTGGGGGAGAGGCAAAGCATTCAAGATCGATCTACGGATCACGAGGGCGCACCACTCTTCGAGATGACAAACATCACGCCGGATACAGTAAAAGAAAATCCGGCCGGGCCGAACACAGCGGGCAAGACCCGTTCGAGATGCGTCGCGATATAGCCCAATACAGAGGCGCCGCACACCCCTTATGCTTCACAGACAAAGTAATGGAACATCAATTCCCAGAAGGTTTCAAACCTGTAAACATTGAATCATACGACGGCACAACACATGGCCTGCGGCGATGACTTACATGCCATCCAATACCTCCCATTAAAGCTCAAAGGACCAGCGCGGCATTGGTTTAATAGCTTGCCAGCGAACTCCATTAGCTTTTGGGAAGATCTGGAAGCCGCATTCCTCGATAACTTTCAAGGCACTTATGTGCGACCGCCAGACGCCGATGACTTAAGCCACATAATTCAGCAGCCAGAAGAGTCGGCCAGGCAATTCTGGACTCGGTTCCTTACAAAGAAAAATCAAATCGTCGACTGTCTGAATGCGGAGGCCTTAGCGGCTTTCAAGCACAACATCCGAGACGAGTGGCTAGCCCGGCACCTTGGTCAGGAAAAGCCGAAATCTATGGCAGCTCTCACGACGCTCATGACCCGCTTTTGTGCGGGAGATGACAGCTGGCTGGCTTGCAGTAATAACATATCGAAGAACCATGGTACCTCAGATACCAAGGACGGCAATAGCAGGTCACGTCACAACAAGCATAAGCGCCGCATTAATAGCAAAAATTTGGAGGATACGGCCATCAATGCCGGATTCAAAGGCTCTAAACCCGGTCAGCGGAAAAAGCCATTTAAACAAAGTACACCGAGTCCGTCCAGCTTGGACCGTATACTCGATCGCTCGTGTCAAATACACGGCACCCCAGACAAGCCAGCCAATCACACCAACAGGGATTGTTGGGTGTTCAAGCAGGCCGGCAAGTTAATTGTCGAAAACAAGGACAAGGGGCCGCATAGCGATGATGAGGAGGAACCCCGGCAGCCGCACACTGGATGACAAAAGAGGTTTCCCCGCAAGTGCGGACGGTGAACATGATATACGCAACCCACATCCCCAAGAGGGAGCGGAAGCGTGCGCTCAGGGACGTATATGCGTTGGAGCCAGCCGCCCCAAAGATCAACCCTTGGTCCTCCTGCCCGATCACCTTCGATCGTAGGGACCACCCCACTAGTATCCGTCATGGCGGATTTGCCGCACTGGTCCTAGACCCAATCATCGATGGATTTCACCTCACTCGAGTCCTTATGGACGGCGGCAGCAGCCTGAACCTGCTTTATCAGGACACAGTGCACAAAATGGGTATAGACCCCTCAAGGATCAAACCCACAAAAACGACCTTTAAGGGCGTTTTTCCAGGCGTAGAGGCCCATTACACAGGCTCAATTACACTGGAAGTGGTCTTAGGATCCCCGGATAACTTCCAAAGCAAAGAGTTAATCTTCGATATAGTCCCATTCCGCAGTGGTTATCACGCACTGCTCGGGCGAACTGCATTTGCTTGATTCAATGCGGTACCGCATTATGCATACCTCAAGCTCAAAATGCCAGGACCCCGCGGAGTTATTACAGTCAATGGAAACACAGAGCGCTCCCTCCAAACAGAGGAGCACACCGCGGCCCTCGCAGCAGAAGCACAAAGCCGCCTTTCAAGGCAATCAACCAGTTCGGCGTTTCAAAGCCCGGACACCTCCAAGCGCGCTCGAGGCAATCGGCCAATAGACCGCCTGGCGCGATCTGAGCTCACGTAGCAATACGGCGGCCACCCCAATCCCAGCCCAACGGCGATATTCGTGTCGTGCGTACATAATTACGCATTAAAAATACCATGGGCACAGGTGGGGAGGGGGGGCAGAACTGCGGCATGCCCCAAAACATGGCCTAAACCGCACTAGGGGCTTCCCATTTGGTTATTTTTTCTTTTTTCAGGACGTTAATCTCTAGAAACACTGTCCGGCAACACTATTGTCGAACACATCATGCAGCAACCAAGAAGGCAGACAGCTACGTTATACAATGGAATTCCCAGGTTGATCTCAGATTTCATATCATCCCTCAGCTCGCCCTTGGATGGGACTTAGTCCTACTTTTTGCTTATCGCACTATATGTATCACTCTGCTTTAACACAACTTTTTAAACAATGCATTACATTACGACCATTATTGCATTCTTGTTATATATATATATATATCTATGTGTTCATTAATGATGCCTTGCAACCGTACACTCTGGTACGGCCAATACAATAGGGGCTTACGTACCCCACAATACGGTGTGAAAAGTCCGAACACTTTCACAAGTGCGGCACCCCGAACTTATAGCATTATATGCATTAGCTCCAAATCATGTCTTTGGTCAAATGTTGGGTTTGCCCGGCTCCTATGTTTTGGTACCTTACGTTCCGCTCTATCGGCTAAGGTAGCGCTAGGAGAACTACTGCGATTGTGCCCCGGTTCTGCCGGGCTGAGCACCTCGGTAGAGAAAGCTAAAACTGACTATCATGATAAGGCGAGAGACTGGTCGCTGTTCGGCGAGGTTTTTCAAGTCCCTAAAGACTTATGCCGCTTAGGGCGAGGGGCCGGCCCTGTCCGGCTTACAGGCATGTATCGCGCCCCGAATTCGGCCTTCCGAATACCAGGGGCTTCACCGAAATTTACAATTATAGAATTCTATGGCTAAGTGAGAGTGATAAAGCATTATTAGTCCGGTTGCCTTGTTCGTTGTGCTGAGCACCTCCCTCGAAGGACCCAAATATGGGAACAAGATTGCTCAGGTTTATCCCGAACACCCCAGCACTTGTGGCATGGGGACAGAAGCCGAGGACTAGCCATCTCTCAAATTGGATAAAGAGCCAAACAGAAGGTAATATTTTAAATTCAAACAAGGGTTGCATAGCGCATATGAAACATGTTTTCATAAATACAGGATAAAACGAGCGATTTTACTCAAATATTACATCTTTCGAGCACTCATCCACGACGAGACGGGCACCCGGCAGAACACCCTCGTAGTACATCTCGGGGTGACGATGCTCCTTGCCCTCCAGCGGCCCCTCCTTGACCAGCTTCACGGCATCTAGCTTGACCCACTGCAATTTCACACGGGCAAAAGCCCGGCGTGCACCTTCAATGTAGACGGATCGCTTGAGGACCTCTAGCCGCGGGCAGGCATCCACAAGCCGCCTCACCAGGTCAAAGAAGCTGTTCGAAAGGGCGTCGCCAGGCCACAGCCGGACTATAAAGCCCTTCATGGCTTGATCAGCCGCCTTATGTAGCTCGACCATCTGCTTCACCTTGTTGCTCATCGGCACCGGATGTTCGGCCTTAGCATACTGAGACCAGAATAGCTTCTCCGTCAAGCTTCCGTCCTCGGCCTGGTAAAATCGTGCGGCATCGGACACACTGCGGGGCAAATCTGCGAATGCTCCTGAAGAGCTCTGGATCCGGGTAAGTAATCGGTAATTTACTTTTACATGCTTGCTTTGCATATAGAAAGCCTTACCCGCCGCTATCTTCTTCATTGCATCGATCTCCTGGAGGGCCTTCTGGGCCTCGGCCTTGGCACTCTTCACGCTCTCAAGGGCCGCGGAAAGCTCAGACTCTCGCGTCTTCGAGTCAAGCTCCAACACCTCGTGCTTTGTCACGAGAGCCTGGAGCTCTTGCTGCACCTCGCCCACCCGAGCCTCATGTTTCTCTCGCTCGGTGCGCTCCTGGGCCGCCTTCTCTTCGGCCTGGGACAGCGCTTGCTTTAGGGTCGCCACCTCGGTCGTGGCCCCTGACAAACATACAATGATCCTGTCATTTGGCAATCGTGTCCTTTTTCTCATATATACATATCTATAGACGGGGTATTACTTACCCTTGTTCTCCTCGAGCTGCCTCTTAGCAAGGCCGAGCTCTTTCCGGGACCCCTCGAGGGCCTCCTTCAGTACGGCGACCTCCGCAGTTAGTGCAGCGGACGCTAGCAGCGAAGCCTGCATATGCATATGGACATACTTATATTGGACTCCTATGATATTATTTGATCCTCTGTTTGGCTTTTCTTTGTGAACATCGAACAAAGCATCAGGGGCTACTGTCTATGCGGTAATATTTCTACTACATTTTAAACACACTTACCTCAAAGCCTGTTAGAAGGCTGGCACAGGCTTCAGTCAATCCGCTCTTGGCAGACTGAACCTTCTGGATCACCGCACTCATGATAGTGCGGTGCTCCTCGTCGATGGAAGCGCTGCAAAGTGCTTCCAGCGGATTGTCCGGTGCCTCTGGATGGGCAGAGGTCACCGGCACAGGCGTCTGGCCCCTCTTAGAAGGAGGCCACCTGCCCGAGTCCGGAACCGCTGGAGGGTCCGGCACGGTATTCGACTGAGGGCCGAACTTGGAGCTCTCGGGGGCCCTGTCCTCGCGGCTCCTAGAGTCCGGAAGGTCGCCTTGAGGTGCCTCCGGGACTGTCTCCCCTTGATCCGGTGCCTCTTGAGACAACACATCGGCGTCGTCGGCAGGATGGGGGGAGGTGGCGATCGGGACTGGATCGCTATCCATGTCCGACGAGCACAGGGAGCCGTCTGATGATACCTCGATATTGGCTCGGGGCGGCCTGCATAATTGTGTTCGGCGTTAGGGAAAGTAGTGCGATAAAGGAATCATATGGGTAACTTTGGCATATGAATACTTACGATCTCCCTGGGGGCTTGACCCTAGGCAGCCACTCGCCTTCGCCTTCATCGGCGGCGGTGCAACTGTCCAGAATGAGAGTCCTTCCCTTCTTGGACCCTCCGGCCTCCCCGGTTGGGGCGACCTTCCTTTTCTTGTCTCCCCCAGTCGGTGGGGGAGCATCTTCTTCCTCTTCTTCCTTGCCTTCAGGGGAAGAGTGCGCCGCAGAGTCATCGGACGGCGAGTCCGACGACGCCTGGTGTCAGGAACTCTTTTGAGCTCCCTTGGCCTTCTTGGTCTTCTCCGACACCTTATAAGGGGCCGGAGTCAGCATCTTCGTCAGAAGAGTGTCTGCGGGGCCTTCAAGCAAGGGAGCCGGACAGTCGATCTGTCCGGCCATGTTCTGCCAGTCCTATCAAAATTACGGGGGTTTAGATCCCGCATAGAGTCAATCTATATAAAAAACAAGTATCCTGTAAAAGGTAAAGCAGCTTACCGCACTGGCTTGGCGCTTCGCGCTGAATCTGCGATCCTCAGTGATAGGGGGAGGGACCTCGGCACTCTTGAACAGCACCCTCCAGGCGTCTTCATCAGTCATGTCGAAGAGCCTATTCAGAGTTCGGTGCTGCGCCGGATTGAACTCCCACAAGGTGAACTCCCGTTGTTGGCACGGGAGTATCCGGCGGATGAGCATGACTTGGACTATGTTGACCAGCTTGAGCTTCTTGTCCAGCATGTTTTGAATACATGTTTGGAGTCCGGTCAGCTCCTTCGAACTACCCCAGGACAGGCCCTTCTCTTTCCAGGAGGTGAGCCGCATGGGGATGCCAGATCGGAACTCGGGGGCCGCTACCCATGCGGGGTCGTGCGGCTCGGTGATGTAGAACCACCCCGATTGCCACCCCTTTATGGTTTCCACAAAGGATCCCTCGAGCCATGTTATGTTGGGCATCTTGCCCACCATGGCGCCTCCGCACTCCGCCGGGCGGCCGCCCACCACCTTCGGCTTAACATTGAAGGTCTTCAACCATAAGCCAAAGTGGGGCTTGATGCGGAGGAAAGCCTCGCACACGACGATAAACGTCGAGATGTTGAGGACGAAGTTCGGGGCCAGATCGTGGAAATCCAGGCCGTAATAAAACTTGAGCCCCTGGACGAAGGGATGAAGAGGGAATCCTAGTCCGCGAAGGAAATGGGTGAGGAATACCACCCTCTCATGGGGCCTGGGGGTGGGGATGAGCTGCCCCTCATCTGGGAGCCGGTGTACGATGTCCTCAGGAAGGTATCCGGCTCTCCTCAGTTTCTTAATGCCTCCCTCCATGACGAAAGCGACCATCCACTTGCCTCCCACTCCGGACATGGTTGGAGAGGGTTGAGGTGGAAGTGAGGACTTGGGCGCTAGAGCTCGAGTATGCGGGAGCGGATGAGCAAAGGAGGAAGAAGGTGTGGATAGAAAGGTGAATCCTTATCCCTTTATATGGGCGGACGAAACCGAGCGTCCCCACTTGCCTGGTAAAACTTGCTTATCCCCCAAGCGCCACAATTAATGGCGCGGTTGGGTTAACCACGCCCGTATTGATGAGAATCCCGTAATAAGGGGACACGATCTCTGCTTTGACAAGATGTGTCGAAAAACTGCATCGCGTTATGTGCGGGGCTGGTTAAAAGAAACGGTTCGAATAATCACCGGGCCATGACATAACATCATGTTGCCAGAACAAGCCAGCAAATTAGATCTGCGAAAATATTATTCTCTCTATGGTGAAATGTGGAACTTATTTTGCAGGGTCGGACGCTATCCTCGTATTCAACTTCTTCTGTGATGTAATCGGAGAAGGAACCCGCCTTGCAATGCCGAAGACAACACCGTGCGCCGGACTCATCGTCATTGAAGCCTGGTTCAGGGGCTACTGAGGGAGTCCTGGATTAGGGGGTCTTCGGACAGCCGGACTATCTCCATTGGTCTTCGTCTCGTGTCCGTATGGGACTCTACTTGGCGTGGAAGGCAAGCTAGGCAATACGTATATGGATATCTCCTCCTTTGTAACCGACCTTGTGTAACCCTAACCCTCTCCGGTATCTATATAAACCGAAGGGTTTTAGTCCGTAGGACAACAATCACAACATACAATCATACCATAGGCCAGCTTCTAGGGTTTAGCCTCTCTGATCTCGTGGTAGATCTACTCTTGTACTACCCATATCATCAATATTAATCAAGCAGGACATAGGGTTTTACCTCCATGAAGAGGGCCCGAACCTGGGTAAAACTTCGTGTCCCCTGCCTTCTGTTACCATCCGGCCTAGATGCACAGTTCGGGACCCCCTACCCGAGATCCGCCGGTTTTGACACCGACAGTCCCCTTAACCGATAGATAGGCCGGTACACCTACAATCCCCTACATCTGCTAGCCCATCATGGAAAGGATTCCCACAACTTACTCAACTATGCCAGAGCCCATATTGGCTTCTGGCTGCACACAGAAGTTTCTAGCATGAATAATCTTATGATCCCTTTGAGCCTGGGTGGTGAATCATAGGATGATCACACGGGTACTCTGGGATATCCCAGGACAGCGCTGGATTGCTCCAGGTGCCCAGACAACCACTGGGTGCTCCAGGGTGCCTCAACCAATCCACCCAGATGTGTATTAAAGTAGCCACCTTAAGTTAACCATTTTTCAATAACTCTCGCATCTGTCATGGATACACTCAACCAAACCACATCTACGAGCATAGCATAGTAGTATGAACATAACGTAGAAGTAACTCCCAAGGTTTGCATAAATGACAATAGGTTCTACCTCATCAACTACTTCCCAATACCCACATGTTAAGCAGATCCTACTCATGCAATGTTTGAGGGTTGAAACTAATGCATAAAAACTGGGTAATAAATGGGTATGATCAAAGTGTTACTTGCCTTGCTGACGATCTGAAATCCCAGCAACTCGTAGTAGCACGCTTCACACTCCAGAAACTCTATCGCAAACAATCAATCACATACATAAGCACTCAAGCAATAGATTCAAGGGTAAAACTCAAGAGAAAAGATCCAAATCGAAAGTTCAAGAGAAGAGCTTCAATTTGCAAAAAGAATCAATTGAATCGGAGCTACGAAACTCAAACTGCGGTCAAAAGAAGTTCAAATTAAAATCTGATTGCAACCAAATTTTAAATTGTCAAAATCATGTTCAAGTTAGTTAATTGGAAAGAGGTGTTCAATACGACGATTTTGGTGTTGGTTTCACTAGATTTGGACAAACGGTTAAAAAGTTGCGAGCGTTTGAAGATCAGGGGATAATCTACGATAAAAATAATCACGGATAGGTCCCTGGCCGAATATAAAAAAAAGACTAACAAACAAACATTCGCTAACAGGGACGAACGAACGAATGCGTTCACGAACAGAGGTGTTTGGGTGAACATTTGCTAAATAGATCCGATTTGAGAAAAACCGAAAAAACCCTAACCCTAAAATAAAACCGATGTAGATCGAAAACCGAAAAAAACCGACGGTGGTTTGCTACCTCTTGAGCACTGCGTTGGTTTTCTCTTGAAGAGGAAAGGGTGATGCAGCAAAGTAGTGTAAGTATTTCCCTCAGTTTTTGAGAACCAAGGTATCAATCCAGTAGGAGGCTATGCCTGAATCCCTCGCACCTACACAAAACAAATAAATCCTCGCAACCAACGCGATAAGGGGTTGTTAATCCCTACACGGTCACTTACGAGAGTGAGATCTGATAGATATGATAAGATAATATTTTTGGTATTTTTATTATAAAGATGCAAAGTAAAATAAAAGGCAATGAAAATAACTATGTGTTGGAAGAATAATATGATGGAAGATAGACCCGGGGGCCATAGGTTTCACTAGTGGCTTCTCTCAAGAGCATAAGTATTTTACGGTGGGTGAACAAATTACTGTTGAGCAATTGACAGAATTGAGCATAGTTATGAGAATATCTAGGTATGATCATGTATATAGGCATCACGTGCGAGACAAGCAGACCGACTCCTACCTGCATCTACTACTATTAGTCCACACATCGACCGTTATCCAACATGCATCTAGAATATTAAGTTCATAAGAACAGAGTAACGCTTTAAGCAAGATGACATGATGTAGAGGGATAAATTCATGCAATATGATAAAAACCCCATCTTGTTATCCTCGATGGCAACAATACAATACGTGCCTTGCTGCCCCTACTGTCACTAGCAAAAGGACACCGCAAGATTGAACCCAAAGCTAAGCACTTCTCCCGTTGCAAGAAAGATCAATCTAGTAGGCCAAACCAAACTGATAATTCGAAGAGACTTGCAAAGATAACCAATCATACATAAAAAAATTCAGAGAAGATTCAAATATTGTTCATAGATAAACTTGATCATAAACCCACAATTCATCGGTTTCAACAAACACACTGCAAAAGAAGATTACATCGAATAGATCTCCATGAGAGAGGGGGAGAATATTTTATTGAGATCCAAAAAGAGAGAAGAAGCCATCTAGCTAGTAACTATGGACCCGAAGGTCTGAGGTAAACTACTCACACTTCATCGGAAGGCCTATGGTGTTGATGTAGAAGCCCTCCGTGATCGATGCCCCCTCCGGAGGAGCTCCGGAACAGGCCCCAAGATGGGATGTCGTGGATACAGAAAGTTACGGCGGTGGAATTAGGGTTTTGGCTCCGTATCTGATCGTTTGGGGGTATGTAGGTATATATAGGAGGAAGGAGTACGTCGGTGGAGCAACAGGGGGCCCACGAGGGTGGAGGGCGTGCCTGGGGGGTAGGCGCGCCCCTACCTCGTGGCTTCCCTGTTGGTTGCTTGACGTAGGGTCCAAGTCTCCTGGTTCATGTTCGTTCCGAAAATCACGTTCTCGAAGGTTTCATTCCGTTTGGACTCCGTTTGATATTCTTTTTCTGCGAAACTCTGAAATAGGCAAAAAACAGCAATTCTGGGCTGGGCCTCCGGTTATTAGGTTAGTCCCAAAAATAATATAAAATTGAATAATAAATCCCAATAATGTCCAAAACATAAGATAATATAGCATGGAGCAATCAAAAATTATAGATACATTGGAGATGTATTGTAACATCCCAAATTTTCAATTTGGAATGTTATACACTAGATCATCATTGCATATCATATTTTATTGATTTTTGGCCTGATCCAGAAATTCTACGCAACTCAAGGACCCACGAAGAGACTTGGGGATTTCGTTATTTTCATATTTGAGTTTTCTCAAATTTTGAAAATAGGATCATTTGATTTTATTTATTTTATCTTCAATTATTTCAATTATAAAAATAAGTGAGAGGGAATAAAATGACTTTCCCAAAATAAAGAAATATTGAGGATTTAATAAAAAATCAAATAAGATTTTATTTTGGAGTTTTCCTATGTTTTATTTGAATTCAGGAAAAATGCGCGTTTTTCAAAATTGCATTTGGGCCCCAAATAAATGTTCATCTCGTCTGGCTCGATTTTAGAAGTCGGGGAAATTTTATTTCGGGATTTTTGGAGTCAATTTAGTATTTCTTTTATTTGTTTTTCTGTGCGTAATGTTTTTTTTAAATACGTGAACCGACCACGGGCCGTATTCGGCCAGGACTCCCCTGGCCTGCCCCCTTTATATAGCGCCCGAGCCCACCCCAGCCCACCCCAAACCCTAGTCCCGCCGCCGCCGGAGCCACCCACCCTGCCGGAGCCGACCGCCGCCGCCGCCCGTTGACCCGCCGCTGCCGCCGTTGACCCGCCGGAGGTAGACCCCGTCGCTGCCACAGTTTTCGAGAGAAAACCGTCGGTTTATTTTTTTAGGAACCCAGTTTATTTTTTTAGATCATTTTTTTGTTTAGTTTATTTAGCGGACGTTCGCCCGTACATTCGTTTTAACGAACGGTTTTCGTCGTTTAGCTGCAGACAGCGAACGTTCGGTTGTTAGCCTGTTCGTCCGTTTTTCTTTTTCTCGGATTTTCCGTGATTATTTTCAATCACGATTTTTGATCCGATTTTCGTTCTAGTATAACTTTTCGCTCGTTTATCGGAATCAGGCGATTCAAGCGCCTAGAGTTTCGTCTCAAAACCCTCTTTCCGTTTAACCAATTCAAACAAGTTTTTGCTTCTATAAAATTTTACTTAGATCCAGATTAGTAAATGAAGCTTGTTTCTTTCGCCGTTTGACTTTCGTTGCTTTGTTTGATTTGTTTCCTTTTGCAAATCGGAGTTCTTAAGTTGAACTTTCTGGTTAGTTCTCTTCTTTGAGTTTTACCTATGCATTAGATGAGTGCTTATTGTATGCTTGTTTGTTTGTGATAGAGTACCCGGAGTGCGCCGCTTGCTACTTCGAATCTCTAGGTTTCACGGATCATCAGCAAGGAAAGTAACACTTTGATCATACCTCTTACTACCCAGTTTTGTTGCATTAGATCAATCCCCAAACATTGCATGATTAGGGTCTAATTAAATTGTGGGTTTTGGGAAGTAGATGAGGTAGTACCTATTACCTGTTTTATTATCAAACCCTTGGGAGTTATTTCTATGTTTGCTTATATTGCCATGCTATGCTAGTAGACGTGGATTGGGTGAGTGTATCCATGAAAAATGTGATATTGTTAATTAATGGTTTATTTAAGGTGGCAACTTTAATACACATTTGGGTGGATTGAGGCACCTGGATATTCCAGCGATTGCTTGTTTTTTATTATGGACCGCCACCCTGGCTCAAAGGGATCATGAGATTATTCATACTAGAAACCTCCATGTGCAGCCACAAGCTACTATGGGCTCTAGCATAGTTGATTAAGTTGTGCGAACTCTTACAGTGGTAGACTCGCAGATGTAGGGGAAAGTAGGTGTAACGATCTACCCGATCGTAAGGTGCTAGCGCTTCTGAAAGACTATGTCTCGGTCATCCGTTTCTCAAACACCATGTAGTGCGAGAATCCCAACGGAGGAGATCGAATCTTGTGGGGAAAAGTGCGCAAACCTCTGCAGAGTGTATAAACTAATCATGGTTAGCCGTGTCCCCGGTTATGGACAGTCTTGAGTATCTAGTACTTGGATTATCATGTGAATATCATCATGTTACTTTAATTAATTTTGTTGGGTTTTAATGATGATGCTTAATTGGGATTGAGAGGGTGTCTACACTCTCAATGTTTAACAACCACCATGATAGTTAAATAAAATTTATTTCTTTGCAGTAGGGAAAAACTGGCTTTACGCAAAACTGTAACCATAGAGCTTTCCACCAGCCATATATGCATGTAGTATAGCCTATTTCTGTTCATTACTCTCTATGTGTTACATTGCCAGCATATTCCATGTGGTGACCCGTTTCTGGGCTGCAACGTTCATGTTGCAGACTTTTCAAACGATGAGTAAGGTGCCATTAGGTCGTGGTGCTATACTCAGTGATTCCATTGGAGTTGATGGACTCGCTTATCTTCCAAGCCTTCCGCTGTTATCGTAATTAGATGGCCTTAAGCCATATTATTTGTAAGGGAAAGTAGTGGCTGCACCCACCTTCGGTGCACCCACGCAAGAAATCATAGCAAAACATTTCAAAAAAAAACCTGAAACTTTGTGGAAATGATCGTCAACAAATGTTAGAGAGGCTTGCAAAATTTGGTGGTCAAATAACATTCAAGGAGGTCTGTACAAAAAAGACAAATTCACTGAAAACTAGTCCAAATGTAAGTACACTGTTTGAGCAGATTTGTAATTTTGTGTTTTTTGTAGAGAGTTTCTCGAATGTTATTTGACCACCAAATTTTACAAGCCTCTCTAATATTTGTTGATGATCATTTCCACAAAGTTTCAGATTTTTTTGAAATATTTTCATATGTTTCCTTGCGTGGGTGCACCATGGGTGCACCAAGAGTGGGTGTAGAAGAACCACTCTTTTGAGACACTCATTGTAATAAGTGTGTGATTGCTACTCTGGTATAAATCCTTTAAGTACTGTGCGTGTCAGCAATACTGATCCAGGGATGACACTGAAGCACAGAGATCAGACTATGTGAGGTCTGGTTGCTACAAGATGGTATCAGAGCACACACTGACTGTAGGGCACGACCACTAAGATAAAGACCTAGATCACTACTCTCTTCTCATTTCTGACTTCTCATCTTTCCTACTCTTTTAGGATGGCGGATGCAAGGAACAAGTTCACACAACCGGATGAAGATACACCCTTTGGACGCCACCTGAAGGAAGTCACTAAGTACCTCAACATCGGAGTACCAAGCTTCATCGAGACCTACAATGCCACTTTACCCGAGGAGGAGCGCGGGATGATTCAAGTTCAAGTTCCAGGAAGGACGTTCCTGCCAGTAACTGAACCCATAGAGTTTTCCTTTGATGCACCAACCTGGAGTCTAGGAAAGAGCATGGCACCCCACATCACCATGGGACGTATTAGAGAAGTTTACCACAATGATCTCAAGGATACTATCTACCAGATTTGTGGGCGCCGAGATGAGCATTGGGAGATGATCACCACCAAGAAGGATAGATCAATCGCAGCTTTTATCCAGGAGTTAAACCAGCACATTCGACGTCAGGAGAACCAGATGTGCACAGGCATGATAGATCTGAAGAAGGCGATGATAAGAATCATGGAGCTGGCGGAAGAACTCAAGGCTACACGCGAAGATTATGAGGAGGAAATCGTCGTACTAGTGGAGAAGAATGACGACCTGATTAAGAAGATCGGAATATTCATGGGAGACCCTACACCAGTAGAAGAAGACGAAGAACCTAAGGAGATTCGCCCAGAAGACTACATCATCATCGGCGACACCGACTCTGACCTGAGCGATGATGACTTTGAAGACGAAGATGGAGCAGATATCATGGAGTCTGCAACCGAGGAATATTTCCAGTAGACCACCACGTCAGTAGTAGTATTCCACCATGTAAATAGAGTAGTCCGAGCACTTTCGCGATAGTTCTAGACCGATTGTATGCCCTTGTTTGGATTGAATGAAGTGATTTTGTTTGCATTTGCCTCATGTGCATATGGGTAGTGTTTTCTCTCTAGACCTCAATCTATTCTATATTCTCATCTTTTCTAAACCATCAGATGCCTCCGAGACGTGACAATGGATTTGCTTTCCCACCGGAGCTCACTCAGTTGATCCAGCAGTAGAATGCATTAATGCAGTTGCTAGTCCAGAATCAGAATCAGGGGAACAACAACAACAACAACAAAAACAACAACCCACCACCACCTCCACCTTTTGATCACTTAACCCGTTTCCTTAGACTGAATCCGCCGGTGTTCTCTAGTAGCACCGAGCCTATAGTAGCAGATGATTGGCTCCATAAGATTGGAAGGGAGTTAACCACTACAGGATGTACTGATGCTCAGAAGGTGCGGTTTGCCGCACATCAGTTGGATGGACCAGCAGCATCATGGTGGGAAAATTTCACAGCCACTTATCCTATAGACACTGTCACATGGGATCAGTTTCAGCAAGCTTTTCGTAATGCCCATGTTTCAGCAGGAGCTATGGCCATGAAGAAGCGTGAGTTTCGCAACTTGCGCCAAGGAGGACGGATAGTTGGCCAATATGTGGATGACTTTAGTAAGTTAGCGTGTTATGCCCCGGATGACGTTGCTACGGATGCAGCTAAGCAGGAGAAGTTTCTGGAAGGACTGAATGATGAGTTGAGCATGCAGTTGATGGTAGCAACCTTCAACAACTACCAGGAGTTGGTAGATTGTGCTCTTATGATTAAGGGAAGCAGCAGCAGATTGAGAACTGCGAGAGGAAGTATGGACAAGGGAAGTACAATTCAGGATCTCAGCAGAAGCCACGTTTTACCCCGAAATCGGGAGGAAATTTTCAGCATACCCATGGAGGAGGAAGTTTGCATAATCATAATGGCCCCAAGAATGGTAATGGGAATGGGGGAAGCAATGGCCAGAACCATACCAACCCGTCAACCCTAGTCAAGAGAGACCAGAGCCAAGTCACTTGCTTTAAGTGTCAGAAGACCGGACATTATGCCAATGAATGTCCTGAAGCCTAGAATGGAAATGGCAATGGAAGCTCTGGGAAGAAGCCGAACCCTTTCAACAAGGGACAGGTGAACCACGTTAACATGGAGGAGGTTGAAGCCCAGCTAGATGCAGTAATCGGTAAGTTTTTGGTTAAGTCTTTTACTGCAATCATTCTTTTTGATACTGGTGCATCACATTCATACATATCAAGGGAATTCGTGGATAAGTATAAACTGCCCACCAAGGTTCTTAGAACACCCATGTTAGTAAGCTCACCAGGAGCGGAGTATATGGCCAGTAAAGGATGTTTTCAAGTGCCATTGAGTATAGGTAGGCATGTGTTTCCCTTGGATTTAATCATTTTGGAATCACAAGGTTTGTATGTAATTCTGGGTATGGATTGGTTGCCGATGTATGGAGGAAACATCGATTGCGCCAGTAAGTCAATTTTGCTTACCACCCCAGATGGGAGAAGGATCAAGTATATGTCACGGCATGAGCCGAAGAGGACACAAGTAAATCCCTTAACATGAGTTGTACAGGAGGAAGTACCAGTGGTAAAGGATCTTCCGGATGTATTCCCAGAAGAGTTGCCAGGCATGCCACAGGATAGAGACATTGAGTTTTTGATTGAGCTTTTTCCAGGCACAGGACCAATATCTAAGAGACCGTATAGAATGCCTGCAAAGGATTTGGAGGAGATTAAGAACCAGATTAAGGAGTTACTGGATAAGGGATATATTCCCCCAAGTTCGTCACCTTGGGGATCACCAGTACTTCTAGTGGAAAAGAAGGATGGATCGTTAAGGATGGTTGTTGATTATCGAGGATTGAATGAGGTGACGATCAAGAATGAGTACCCACTACCGATGATTAATGATTTGTTCGACCAATTTCAAGGAGCTAAGGTATTTTCCAAGATGGATTTGCGATCAGGATACCACCAGTTGAAGATTTGAGAGCAGGACATACCTAAGACAGCTTTTACCACAAGGTATGGGCTGTATGAGTATACCGTTATGTCATTTGGTCTGACTAACGCACCTGCCTATTTTATGGACATGATGAACAAGGTGTTTATGGAGTTTTTGGATAAGTTCGTCGTAGTGTTCATTGATGATATTCTGGTTTACTCGAAGAATGAAGAAGAACATAAAGAACATTTGCGTTTGGTACTTGGTAAGCTCAAAGAACATCAGTTATACGCCAAGTTTAGCAAATGTGAGTTTTGGTTGAAGGAAGTTGGATTCCTCGGACATGTTATATCTAGAGAAGGAATAGCAGTAGATCCCACCAAGGTTGTCACTGTGACAAATTGGAAAGCCCCAACAATAGTTGGAGAGATCCGGAGTTTTCTTGGACTTGTAGGATACTACCGGAGATTCATTGAAAATTTCTCGAAGATTGCAAAACCTATGATGGAGTTGTTGAAGAAGGATACCAAGTTCAAATGGACTGAGGAATGTGAGGCCAGTTTCCAGGAGTTGAAGAAACGTTTGGTTACCTCGCCAGTGTTGATTCTGCCAGATCAGCGCAAGGATTATGAGGTGTATTGCGACGCTTCACGTCGAGGACTTGGAGCAGTGCTTATGTAGGAGGGAAGAGTTGTTTCGTATGCTTCACGACAGCTTAAGCCCCATGAGTTGAATTATGCTACACATGACTTGGAGTTAGCAGCCGTAGTGCGCGCCTTAAAGACGTGGATACATTTTCTCGTTGGAAACCATTGTCAGGTGTACACGGATCACAAGAGCTTGAAGTACATCTGCACGCAGAAGGAGTTGAATCTCAGGCAAAGAAGATGGTTGGAGCTCATCAAGGATTATGACATGAGATTGCATTATCACCCCGGAAAGGCTAACGTAGTAGCTGATGCGTTGAGCCGCAAGAGCCATGTCAACACACTAATGACCGGAGAGTTACCAAAGGAGTTAGCCGAGGATCTTCATGAGCTATGTTTGGGGATAGTTCCGAGAGGCTATGTAGCATCATTGTAGATTCAGTCTACTTTGATGGATAAAATCAGAGAAGCTCAGAAGACTGACAAGGAGATTGCTTCTATTAAAGAGAAAATGAGCAAGGGAAAAGCTAAAGGATTTCATGAGGATGAGCACGATACCTTATGGTTCGAGGACCGTGTTTATGTGCCTAATGATCCGGAGATCAGGAAGTTGATTCTGCAAGAGGCCCATGATTCACCATACTCAATTCACCCAGGAAATACCAAGATGTATTTGGATTTGAAGGATACTTTCTGGTGGACCGGAATGAAGAAGGATATTGCGGAGTATGTAGCAGTTTGTGATGTATGTCAGAGAGTAAAGGCAGAGCATCAGAAGCCAGCAGGATTGCTACAGCCATTGCCGATACCCGAATGGAAGTGGGATAAGCTAGGCATGGACTTTATCACGGGATTATCCAGGACCCGTTCAGGCTATGACTCAATATGGGTTGTAGGTGATCATTTGACGAAGGTAGCTCATTTCATTCCAGTGAAGACTACTTACAGCAGTGCCAAGCTGGCTAAGATATACATGACCAGGATCGTAAGTCTGCATGGAGTTCCGAGGAGCATTGTATCAGATAGAGGAACGCAGTTTACCTCAAAGTTCTAGAATCAGTTGCATGAAACTTTGGGTACCAGGCTAGAGTTCAGTACAGCTTTTCATCCGCAGATAGATGGACAGACCGAGAGAGTCAATCAGATTTTGGAGGATATGCTGAGAGCTTGTGCGCTAGATTATGGATCTAGTTGGGACGACAATTTGTCGTATGCAGAGTTCTCTTACAACAACAGTTATCAATCCAGTTTGAAGATGGCCCCTTTTGAAGCTTTGTACGGAAGAAGGTGCAGAACACCATTGTCGTGGGATGAAGTTGGAGACCGCCAGTTGTTTGGACCGGATTTGATTAAGGAGTCTGAACAGAAGGTGAAGTTGATTCGCGATAGGCTCAAGGTAGCCCAGTCCAGGCAAAAGAGCTATGTAGATTCTAAACGCAAGGAGACGGTTTACGAAGTCGAAGACATAGTTTATCTTCATGTATCCCCGCTTCGAGGAGTTAAGCGCTTTGGAGTTAAGGGAAAGTTAGCACCACGTTTTGTGGGACCATACAAAGTTTTGGAGTGTATGGGAGAAGTTCCTTACAAATTAGAGTTACTCGAAGGATTGTCAGGAGTTCATGACGTGTTCCATGTTTCCCAGTTGAAGAAGTGCCACGCAGAGATGGCTGATATACCGCTCAGAGATATAGTGCTGTTCGAAGCAATTTAGTTGGAAGGTGATTTGACCTATGAGGAGAAACCAGTTAAGATTCTCGATTATGCCAGCAGAGTAACCCGCAACAAAGTTATCTAGTTTTGTAAAGTTCAGTGGAGCCACCACACAGAGGATGAAGCCACCTGGGAATGAGAGGAAGATTTGCTAAAGGACCACCCTCACCTATTTTCTAGCCAACTCGAATCTCGAGAGCGAGATTCATCTTAAGGGGGTAGGTTTGTAACATCCCAAATTTTCAATTTGGAATGTTATACACTAGATCATCATTGCATATCATATTTTATTGCTTTTGGCCTGATCCAAAAATTCTACGCAACTCAAGGACCCACGGAGAGAGTTGGGGATTTTGTTATTTTCATATTTGAGTTTTCTCAAATTTTGAAAATAGGATCATTTGATTTGATTTCTTTATCTGAAATTATTTCAATTATAAAAATAAGTGAGAGGGAATAAAATGAATTTCCCAAAATAAAGAAATATTGAGGATTTAGTAAAAAAACCAAATAAGATTTTATTTTAGAGTTTTCCGCTGTTTTATTTGAATTTAGGAAAAATGCGCGTTTTTCAAAATTGCATTTAGGCCCCAAATAAATGTTCATCTTGTCCGGCTTGATTTTCGAAGTCAGGGAAAATTTATTTCGGGATTTTTGGAGTCCGTTTAGTATTTCTTTTATTTGTTTTTCTGCACGTAATGTTTTTTTAAAAAAACACGAACCAACCTCGGGCCGTATTCGGCCAGGACTCCCCTGACCTGCCCCCTTTATATAGTGCCCGAGCCCACCCCAGCCCACCCCCAACCCTAGTCCCGCCGCCGCCGGAGCCGACCGTCGCCGCCGTCGTCGTTGACCCGCCGGAGGTAGACCCCGTTGCCGCCGCAGTTTTCGTGAGAAAACCGTTGGTTTATTTTTTTAGGAACCCGGTTTATTTTTTTAGATCGGTTTTTTCGGTTTAGTTTATTTAGCGGACGTTCGTCCGTACATTCGTTTTAACGAATGGTTTTCGTCGTTTAGCTGCAGACAGCGAACGTTCGGTCGTTAGCCTGTTCGTCCGTTTTTCTTTTTCTCGGATTTTAAGCGATTATTTTCAATCGCGATTTCTAATCCGATTTTCGTTTTAGTATAACTTTTCGCTCGTTTATCGGAATCAGGCGATTCAAGCGCCTAGAGTTTCGTCTCGAAACCCTCTTTCCGTTTAATCAACTCAAACAAGTTTTTGCTTCTGTAAATTTTTACTTAGATCCAGATTAGTAAATGAAGCTTGTTTCTCTCGCCGTTTGACTTTCGTTGCTTCGTTTGATTTGTTTCTTTTTACAAACTGGAGTTCTTAAGTTGAACTTTCTGATTAGTTCTCTTATTTGAGTTTTACCTGTGCATTAGATGAGTGCTTATTGTATGCTTGTTTGTTTGCGATAGAGTACCCGGAGTGCGCCGCTTGCTACTTCGAATCTCTAGGTTTCACGGATCATCAGCAAGGCAAGTAACACTTTGATCATACCTCTTACTACCCAGTTTTGTAGCATTAGATCAATCCCCAAACATTGCATGATTAGGATCTTATTAAATTGTGGGTTTTGGGAAGTAGATGAGGTAGTGCCTATTACCTGTTTTATTATCAAACCCTTGGGAGTTATTTCTACGTTTGCTTATATTGCCATGCTGTGCTAGTAGACGTGGATTGGGTGAGTGTATCCATGACAGATGTGAGATTGTTAATTAATGGTTTATTTAAGGTGGCAACTTTAATACACATCTGGGTGGATTGAGGCACCTGGGTATTCCAGCGATTGCTTGTTTTTCATTATGGACCGCCACCCTGGCTCAAAGGGATCATGAGATTATTCATACTAGAAACCTCCATGTGCAGCCACAAGCTACTATGGGCTCTAGCATAGTTGATTAAGTTGTGCGAACTCTTACAGTGGTAGACTCGCAGATGTAGGGGAAAGTAGGTGTAACGGTCTACCCGATCGTAAGGTGCTAGCGCTTCTGAAAGACTATGTCTCGGTCATCCGTTTCTCAAACACCATGTAGTGCGAGAATCCCAACGGAGGAGATCGAGTCTTGTGGGGAAAAGTGCGCAAACCTCTGCAGAGTGTATAAACTAATCATGGTTAGCCGTGTCCCCGGTTATGGACAGTCTTGAGTATCTAGTACTTGGATTATCATGTGAATATCATCATGTTACTTTAATTAATTTTGTTGGGTTTTAATGATGATGCTTAATTGGGATTGAGAGGGTGTCTACACTCTCAATGTTTAACAACCACCATGATAGTTAAATAAAATTTATTCCTTTGCAATAGGGAAAAACTGGCTTTACGCAAAACTGTAACCATAGAGCTTTCCACCAGCCATATATGCATGTAGTATAGCCTATTTCCGTTCATTACTCTCTATGTGTTACATTGCCAGCATATTTCATGTGCTGGCCCGTTTTCGGGCTGCAACGTTCATGTTGCAGACTTTTCAAATGACGAGTAAGGTGCCATTAGGTCGTGGTTCTATACTCAGTGATGCCGTTGGAGTTGATGGACTCGCTTATCTTCCAAGCCTTCCGCTGTTATCGTAATTAGATGGCCTTAAGCCATATTATTTGTAATAAGTTCTCTTTTGTGACACACGTTGTAATAAGTGTGTGATTGCTACTCTGGTATAAATCCTTCAAGTACTGTGCATGTCAGCATTACTGATCCAGGGATGACACTGAAGCACAGAGATCAGACTGTTTGAGGTCTGGTCGCTACACGTATCAAGCATCCCCTAGCTTAATTCCTGCTCGTCCTCGAGTAGGTAAATGACAAAACTGATTTTTTGATGTCGAATGCTACTAGGCATAATTTCAATGTAATTCTTAATTGTGGCATGAATATTCAGATCCGAAAGATTCAAGATAAAAGTTTAATATTAACATAGAAATAATAATACTTCAAGCATACTAACTAAGCTATTATGTCTTCTCAAAATAACATGGCCAAAGAAAGTTCATCCCTACAAAATCATATAGTTTAGTCATGCTCCATTTTCGTCACACAAGAATGCTCTCATCATGCACAACCCCGATGACAAGCCAAGCAATTGTTTCATACTTTAGTAATCTCAAACTTTATAAACCTTCATGCAATACATGAGCGTGAGCCATGGATATAACACTATGGGTGGAATAGAGTATAATGATGGGGGTTGTGTGGAGAAGACAAAAAAGGAGAAAGTTCACATAAACAAGGGTAATCAATGAGCTATGGAGATGCTCATCGATTGATGTTAATGCAAGGAGTAGGGATTGCCATGCAACGGATGCACTAGAGCTATAAATGTATGAAAGCTCAACAAAAGAAACTAGTGGGTGTGCATCCAACTTGCTTGCTCACGAAGACCTAGGGCACTTGAGGAGGCCCATTGTTGGAATATACAAGCCAAGTTCTATAATGAAAAATTCCCACTAGTATATGAAAGTGACAAAACAAGAGACTCTCTATCATGAAGATCATGGTGCTACTTTGAAGCACAAGTGTGGAAAAAATAGTAGCATTGTCCCTTTTCATTTCTTTTTTTGGGCCTTCCTTTTTTATTTGGCCTTTCTCTTTTTTTATTGGGACAATGCTCTATTAAATGATGATCATCACACTTCTATTTATTTACAACTCAATGATTACAACTCGATGCTAGAACAAGGTATGACTCTATATGAATGCCTCCGGCAGTGTACCGGGATATGCAATGAACCAAGAGTGACATGTATGAAAGAATTATGAACCATGGTTTTGCCACAAATACTCTGTCAACTACATGATCATGCTAAACAATATGACAATGTTGAACGTGTCATGATAAACAGGATGGTGGAAAGTTGCATGGCAATATATCTCGGAATGGCTATGGAAATGCCATAATAGGTAGGTATGGTGGCTGTTTTGAGGAAGATATAAGGAGGTTTATGTGTGAAAGAGCGTATCATATCACGGGGTTTGGATGCACCGACAAAGTTTGCACCAACTCTCAATGTGAGAAAGGGCAATGCACGATGCCGAAGAGGCTAGCAATGATGGAAAGGTGAGAGTGCGTATAATCCATGGACTCAACATTAGTCATAAAGAACTCACATACTTATTGCAAAAATCTACAAGTCATCAAAAACCAAGCACTATGCGCATGCTCCTAGGGGGATAGATTGGTAGGAAAAGACATCGCTCGTCCCCGACCGCCACTCATAAGGAGGATAATCAAAGAACACCTCATGTTTCAAATTTGTTACATAATGTTTACCATACGTGCATGCTACGGGACTTGCAAACTTCAACACAAGTATTTCTCAACTTCACAACTACTCAACTAGCACAACTTTAATATCACTACCTCCATATCTCAAAACAATCATCAAGCATCAAACTTCTCTTAGTATTCAAAACACTCATAAGTTTTTACTAATCTTGAATACGTAGCATATTAGGATTATTTAAGAAAATTACCATGCTATTTAAGACTCTCAAAATAATCTAAGTGAAGCATGAGAGACCAATAGTTTCTATAAAACAAATCCACCACCGTGCTCTAAAGGATATAAGTGAAGTACTAGAGAAAAACTATATAACTCAAAAGATATAAGTGAAGCACATAGAGTATTCTAATAATTTCCGAATCATGTGTGTCTCTCTCAAAAGGTGTGTACAGCAAATATGATTGTGGTAAACTAAAAAGCAAAGACTCAAATCATACAAGACGCTCCAAGCAAAACACATATCATGTGGTGAATAAAAATATAGCTCCAAGTAAAGTTACCGATGGAAGTAGACGAAAGAGGGGATGCCTTCCGGGGCATCCCCAAGCTTTGGATTTTTGGTGTCCTTAGATTATCTTGGGGGTTCCATGGGCATCCCCAAGCTTAGGCTCTTGCCACTCCTTGTTCCATAATCCATCAAATCCTTACCCAAAACTTGAAAACTTCACAACACAAAACTTAAAGTAGAAAATCTCGTGAGCTCCGTTAGCGAAAAAAAACAAAAGACCACTTCAAGGTACTGTAATGAACTAATTATTTATTTATATTGGTGTTAAACCTACTGTATTCCAACTTATATATGGTTTATAAATTATTTTACTAGCCATAGATTCATCAAAATAAGCAAACAACACACGAAAAACAGAATCTGACAAAAACAGAACAGTCTGTAGTAATATGTAGCTAGCGCAAGATATGGAACCCCAAAAATTCTAAAATAAATTGATGTACGTGTGGAATTTATATAATAATCATCTTCAAAAAGAATTAACTAAATATCACTTTCCAAATAAAAATGGCAGCAGTTCTCGTGAGCGCTAAAGTTTCTGTTTTTTACAGCAAGATTAACAAGACTTTCCCCCAAGTCTTCCCAACGGTTCTACTTGGCGCAAACACTAATTTAAAACAAAAAACACAACCAAAACAGAGGCTAGATAAATTATTTATTGAATAACAAAAAGGAAAAATATTGGGTTTTCTCCCAACAAGCGCTTTTCTTTAAAGCCTTATAGCTAGGCATAATATTTCAAGGATGCTCACATGAAAGACAAGAATTGAAGCACAAAGAGAGCATCATAAAACACGTGACAAACACATCTAAGTCTAACATACTTCCTATGAATAGGCATCTTATAGGTAAACAAATTATCAAGGCAAGCAAAAACTAGCATATGCAAAGAAGAGGAAAGAAACAATAGCAATCTCAACATAACGAGAGGTAATTTAGTAACATGAAAATTTGTACCACCATATTTTCCTCTCTCATAATAATTACATGTAGGATCATAAGCAAATTCAACAAAATAGCTATCACATAAAATATTTTCAACATGATCCACATGCATGCAAAGTTGACACTCTTCCAAACCCACTTTCAATAATATTGCAAACACTATTATCAATCTCATATTCATCATGGGGCTTAAATAAATTTTCAAGATCATAAGAAGAATCACCCCAATCATGTTCATTGCAACAAGTAGAGGACATAGCAAAACTAGCATCCCCAAGCTTAGGGTTTTGCATATTATTAGCACAATTTACATAAATAGAATTCATAATAAAATCATAGCAATCATGCTTTTTATTCAAAGATCTATCGTGCATCGCTTCATAAAGTAATTCATCACACTTTTCAGATCTACGAATTTCAAGCAAAACCTCATAAAGATAATCTAGTGCACAAAACTCACTAGCAATTGGTTCATCATAATTGGATCTCTTAAAAAGATTCGCAAGTGGATGAGGATCCATAAGTCTTAGGTTCTTTGTTTAGTAATAAATAAATAACTATTCCAACCATATGAGCAAACAAGAAACGGGCAAAAGAGGCAAATTGGGAAAAAGAAGGAGGACGGAGAGAGAGGGCGAATAAAACAGCAAAGGTGAAGTGGGGGAGAGGAAAACGAGAGGCAAATAGCAAATAATGTAATGCGGGAGATAAGGGTTTGTGATGGGTACTTGGTGTGTTGACTTTTGCGTAGACCTCCCCGGCGACGGCGCCAGAAATCCTTCTTGCTACCTCTTGAGCACTGCGTTGGTTTTCCCTTGAAGAGGAAAGGGTGATGCAGCAAAGTAGCGTAAGTATTTCCCTTAGTTTTTTAGAACCAAGGTATCAATCTAGTAGGAGGCTACGCGCGAGTCCCTCGTACCTACACAAAACAAATAAATCATCGCAACCAACGCGATAAGGGGTTATCAATCCATACACGGTCACTTACGAGAGTGAGATCTGATAGATATGATAAGATAATATTTTTGGCATTTTTATGATACAGATGCAAAGTAAAATAAAAGGCAATGAAAATAACTAAGTGTTGGAAGATTAATATGATGGAAGATAGACCCGGGGGCCATAGGTTTCACTAGTGGCTTCTCTCAAGAGCATAAGTATTTTACGGTGGGTGAACAAATTACTATTGAGCAATTTATAGAATTGATCATAGTTATGAGAATATCTAGGTATGATCATGTATATAGGCATCACGTCCGAGACAAGCAGACCGACTCCTGCATGCATCTACTACTATTACTCCACACATCGACTGCTATCTAGCATGCATCTAGAGTATTAAGTTCATAAGAACAAAGTAACGCTTTAAGCAAGATGACATGATGTAGAGGGATAAATTCATGCAATATGATAAAAAAAACATCTTGTTATCCTCGATGGCAACAATACAATACATGCCTTGCCGCCCCTACTGTCACTGGGAAAGGACACCGCAAGATTGAACCCAAAGCTAAGCACTTCTCCCATTGCAAGAAAGATCAATCTAGTAGGACAAACCAAACTGATAATTCGAAGAGACTTGCAAAGATAACCAATCATACATAAAAGAATTCAGAGAAGATTCAAATATTGTTCATAGATAAAGTTGATCATAAACCCACAATTCATCGATCTCAACAAACACACCGCAAAAGAAGATTATATCGAATAGATCTCCACGAGAGATGGGGAGAACATTGTATTGAGATCCAAAAAGAGAGAATAAGCCATCTAGCGAATAACTATGGACCCGAAGGTCTGAGGTAAACTACTCAAACTTCATCGGAAGGGCTATGGTGTTGATGTAGTAGCCCTCCGTGATCGATGCCCCCTCTGGCGGAGCTCCGGAATAGGCCCCAAGATGGGATCTCATGGATACAAAAAGTTACTGCGGTTGAATTAGGGTTTTGGCTCCGTATATGATCGTTTGAGGGTACGTAGGTATATATAGGAGGAAGGAGTACGTTGGTGGAGCAACTGGGGGCCCACGAGGGTGGAGGGCGCGCCAGGGGGGTAGGCGCGCCCCCCTACCTCGTGGCTTCCCTGTTGGTTTCTTGACGTAGGGTCCAAGTCTCCTGGATCATGTTCGTTCCAAAAATCACGTTCCCAAAGGTTTCATTCTGTTTGGACTCCGATTGATATTCTTTTTCTGCGAAACTCTGGAATAGGAAAAAAACAGCAATTCTGGGCTGGGCCTCCGGTTAATAGGTTAGTCCCAAAAATAATATAAAAGTGAATAATAAAGCCCAATAATGTCCAAAACTGAAGATAATATAGCATGGAGCAATCAAAAATTATAGATACATTGGAGACGTATCATGGTTTTTACCGGTTCACGACAAAAACCGGCGGTTCGGCGAGATCCGGTGAGTCGGCGGCTCCGGCGTGGCAGCGGGCAATGGCGAGGCGGGGCGCGGGGTCCGGCGAGCGGGCGACGGCGGGGTCCAACGAGCGACGGTGGCGAGCGGCGCGGCGGCGGGCGGTGCGAGGGGCCGGCCCGGGTCGGAGTCCGGCTCGGACACCCCCTCGGTGTCCGTGCTAGGCACGACGGCGACATGAGGAAGGCGGCGCGCCGGAGTTGGGCTGGCTGGGTTTCGGCCCAGTCGGTCCGGGGAAACTTTTTTCTAAAATAAATTCCGCCGAATAAAAATCCTAATAAAATATAATAAATCTAAAAATGTCAAAAATAATTTTCACCATCTAAATAAAATATTTAGAACAAAGTGGACATTTTTCTGGCCTAAAAATGCAATTTTCAAAAATGCATATTTTTCTAATTCAAATAAAATATTTACTTGATTTTAAATTTTTTCCTCCAATATTCCTCTCTCTTTGAAGAATTAATATTATCTTCTCTCTTTAAGTTTAAATATTGGAAAATTTTAGGAGATAAAAATATTAAAATCAAATTGATCCTCTTTTCAAATTTGAGAAAATTTCAAATATGAAAATAAACGAAATCCCCAACTCTCTCCTTGGGTCCTTGAGTTGCTTAGGATTTCTAGGATCACAATTAAAATGCAAATAAAATATGATATGCATATGATGACCTATGTATAACATCCAAATTGAAAATTGGGATGTTACAAACCTACCCCCCTTAAGATGAATCTCACCCTCGAGATTCGGGTTGCCTAGAAAATAGGTGTGGGTGGTCTTTCCGTAGATCTTCTTCTCGTTCCCAGGTGGCTTCATCGTCTGTATGGTGGCTCCACTGAACATTGATAAACTTGATAACTTTCCTGCGGGTAATTTGGCTGGCAAACTCAAGAATCTTGACGGGTTTCTCCTCATAAGTTAGGTCACCGTCCAACTGAATTGCTTCCAAGGGCACTGTATCTCTTAGAGGAATATTGGCCATCTCTGCATGGCACTTTTTCAACCAGGAAACGTGAAACACATCATGACTCTTGATAGTCCTTCGGGTAGCTCCAACTTGTAGGCAACTTCTCCCATACGTTCCAGAACTCGGTATGGTCCTACAAATCTCGGGGCTAACTTTCCCTTAACTCCAAATCGTTTAATTCCTCGCAGTGGTGACACATGAAGATATGCTATGTATCCAATTTCATAGACTACCTCCTTACGTTTAGTATCGGCATAACTCTTCTGTCTGGACTGAGCTACCTGCAGTCTATCTCGAATCAACTTAACCTTCTCTTCGGACTCCTTGATCAAATCTGGTCAAACAACTGACAGTCTCCAACTTCATCCCACATTAACGGTGTCCTGCATCTCCTTCCATACGAGGCTTCAAACAGTGTCATCTTCAAACTAGCCTGATAACTGTTGTTGTATGAGAACTCTGCGTAAGGTAAATTGTCATCCCAACTAGATCCATAATCTAGTGCACAAGCTCTCAACATGTCCTCCAGAATCTGATTGACTCTCTCGGTATGTCCATTTGTCTGCGGATGAAAGGCTGTACTGAACTCTAGCCTAGTACCCAAAGTCTGGTGCAATTGATTCCAAAACTTCGAGGTAAACTATGTCCCTCTATCCGATACGATGGTCCTTGGAACTCCATGCATACATACGATCCTGGTCATATATATCTTGGCCAACTTTGCGCTTGTATAGGCAGTTTTCACCGGGATAAAGTGAGCTACGTTGGTCAAGCGATCAACTACTACCTAGATTGAATCGTATCTTGATCGGGTCCTAGGTAATCCGGTGATAAAATCTAGGCCAAGCTTGTCCCACTTCCATTCGGGTATCGGCATAGGCTGCAATAACCCTGCTGGCTTCTGATGCTCTGCCTTCACTCTCTGACATACATCGCATACTGCTACATACTCGGCAATATCTTTCTTAATACATGTTTACCAGAAACGTTCCTTCAAATCCAAATACATCTTGGTGTTTCCGGGGTGAATCAAGTATGGCGAGTCATGAGCTTCCTGAAGTATTAACTTCCTAATCTCGGCATTATTGGGCACATAAACGCGATCCTCAAACCATAAAGTCTCGTGCTCATCCTCACGAAAACCCTTGGATTTTCCTTTGCTCATCTTCTCCTTTATCTCAGCAATTTACTTATCATCCTTTTGAGCTTCTCTAATCTTTCTCAATAACGTACACTGAACCTCCATTGTTGCAACAAAACCTCTTGGAACTATCTCCAAACGAAGTCCCTTGAGATCGTCAACTAACTCCTGCGGTAATCCTCCGCTTATGAGGGTATTGGCATAACTCTTTCGGCTCAAAGCGTCGGCTACGACATTGGCCTTTCCTGGGTGATAGTGCAACTTCATATCATAATCCTTTATAACCTCCAACCATCTCCTTTGCTTGAGATTCAGCTCCTTCTGTGTGAAAATGTACTTCAAACTCTTGTGATCCGTGTACACATCACATCTGTTTGCAATCAGAAAATGTCTCTAGGTCTTAGCGCATGCACTACGGCTGCTAACTCCAAATCATGTGTGGCATAATTCAACTCATGAGGTCGAAGCTGCCGTGAGGCATATGAAACAACTCTTCCGTCTTGCATCAATACACCTCCAAGTCCTAAGCGAGAAGCATCGCAATACACTTGGAAATCCTTGTGTATATCCGGAAGAATCAGCACTGGGGCTGTAACCAAATGTTTCTTCAACTCCTGAAAACTAGCCTCACAATCTTCAGTCCATTTGGACTTGGTATCCTTCTTCAACAACTCTATCATGTGTTTCGCAATCTTGGAGAAATTCTTGATGAACCTCCTGTAGTATCTTGCGAGTCCCAGAAAACTACGGATCTCTCCAACTGAGGTGGGTGCCAACCACTCAGTGATAGACTGAACTTTGGTGGGGTCTACAGCTATACCTTCTCCTGATGTAACATGTCCAAGAAATCCAACTTCCTTCAGCCAAAACTCGCACTTGCTAAACTTGGCATACAACTGATGTTCCCTGAGCTTCTCAAGAACTAAGCGCAAGTGTTCCTCTTCATTCTTCGAGTATACCAATATACCGTCAATGAACATCACGACAAACTTATCCAAGAACTCCATGAACACCTTGTTCATCATACTCATGAAATAGGCAGGGGCATTAGTCAATCCAAATGACATAACCATGTACTCATATAGCCTGTACCTTGTGGTGAAAGTTGTCTAGGTATATCCTATTCTCGGATCTTCAGCTGGTGGTATCCCGATCGCAGATCATCTTGGAGAATACTTTAGCTCCTTGCAGCTGGTCAAACAAATCATTGATCATTGGTAGTGGGTATTTGTTCTTGATTATCACCTCATTCAATGCTCGATAATCAACAACCATTCTCAAAGATACCTCCTTCTTCTCAACCAAGAGCATTGGGGCTCCCCATGGTGACGAACTTTGTTGAATGTAACCTTTCTCCAGTAACTCCTTGATTTGCTTCTTAATTTCCTCCCGATCATTTGCGGGCATCCGGTATGGCCTCTTTGATATTGGTCCGGTGCGTGGCAATAGTTCTGTCAAAAATTCAATGTCTCGATCTGGCGGCATGCCTGCAATTCCTCTGGAAATACATCCGCGTAATCCTTCACAATAGGCACTTCTTCCTGAACAACTCCTGAGGGAGAATTTATTTGGGTCCTTCTTGGCGCATGCCTAGACACATACTTGATCCTTTTTCCCTCCGGGGTGGTGAGTAAAATTGACTTACTA
Source organism: Triticum urartu (assembly GCF_003073215.2). Classification (NCBI taxonomy): domain Eukaryota; kingdom Viridiplantae; phylum Streptophyta; class Magnoliopsida; order Poales; family Poaceae; genus Triticum; species Triticum urartu. Next base: position 102,064,190 of record NC_053025.1, on the reverse strand, counting down.
GAACAATCGATTTTCCTCCATACTTAGATAACCAATCCATACCTAATATTATATCCAATCCTTGGGACTCCAAAATAATTAGGTCTGAGGGGAAAACATGTCTACCTATGGTCAATGGCATCTGAAAACAACCACTGCTTGCCGTATACTCAGCTCCTGGCGAGCTTACTAACATAGGTGTCTTAAGAAGTTTGGTGGGGAACTTATACTTATCCACAAACCCCCTCGAAATTTATGAATGCGATGCACTAGTATCAAAAAGAACGATTGCAGTAAATGATTCAATCAAAAACTTACCTATAACTTCATCTAGCTGCTCTTCAACCTCCTCCACGTTAACATGGTTCACCTGTCCCCTATTGAAAGGGTTGGGCTTCTTCCCAGATCTTCCATTGCCATTTCCATTCTTTGCTTCGGGGCATTCGGTGGCGTAGTGTCCAGTCTTCCCGCACTTGAAACAAGTAATGTGACTTAAATCCTTCCTGGCGGGTGTTACTGGGTTGGAACGGTTTTGTCCGTTGCTTCCTCCATTCCCATTACCATTCTTGGGGCCACTATGGTTATGCGGGCTCCCTCCATTGTGGGTATAGCCTCCATGATTATGGGTGTATCCTCCTGAGTTTGGGGTAAAAAGAGGCTTCTGCTGAGCTCCAGAATTGTACTTCCCTTGTCCATACTTCCTTTTGCGGCTCTCTATTTGTTGCTGCTTCCCTTCAATCATAAGAGACCTATCTACCAACTCCTGGTAGTTTGTAAATGTTGCCACCATCAGCTGCATACTCAGCTCATCATTCAGCCCTTCCACAAACTTCTCCTGCTTTGCGGCATCTGTGGCCACATCGTCTGGGGCATAGCGAGCTAACTTGCTAAACTCATCCACGTACTGCCCCACGGTATGATTTCCCTAGCATAAGTTGCGAAACTCACGCTTCTTCATGCTCATTGCTCTAGTTGAGACATGTGCAGTCCGAAAAGCTTGCTGAAACTAATCCCAAGTGACATTGTCTATGGGGAAAGTGGTTGTGTAATTCTCCCACCATGAGGCTGCGGGTGCATCCAGTTGGTGTGCGGCAAAGCGCACCTTCTCAGCATCTGTGCAACCTGCGGTGGTCAACTCCCTTCCAATCCTGCGTAACCAGTCACCAGCAACAATCGGCTCGGTGCTACTGGAAAACACCGGCGGATTCAACCTTAGAAAACGGGCTAAGTTTTCAACTGGAGGTGGTGGTGGTGGGTTGTTGTTATTGTTGTTGCCTTGGTTCTGAACTAGTAGCTGCATCAAGGCATTCTGCTACTAGATCAACTGAGTGAGCTCCAGTGGGAAGACAAATCCGGGGTCACGTCTCAGAGGCATCTGATAGGTTTAGAGGGAAGAGATTAGAATAGAGTAGGGTCTAAGGAGAAAATCACTAACCATATGCACATGAGACAAACACAATCATATCACACCACTCAATTCAAACAAGGGCATACAATCGATCTAGCTACCGTTACAAAATACTTGGACTACTCTATATACATGGGGGAATACTACTGATAATATGGTGGTCGACTAGAAATTTTGATCGAAAGAAGACTCCATGATATATGCTCCAGCTTCGTCTTCATAGTCATCATCACTGTCGGGTCGGAGTCGGTGTCGTCGATGATGATGTAGTCTTCGAGATGGTTGTCACCTCCTGGCGCGGGGTCTCCCATGAATACTCCTAGCTTCTTCTTCAGATCTTCATTCTTCTCCAGTAGTACTGCAATTTCCTCTTCATATCCATCGCGTGTAGACTTGAGTTCCTCTTTGAGATCCATGTTCCTCGTCATCACCTTCTTCAGATCTATCATGCTAGCACACATCTGGTTCTCCTGTCGACGAATGTGCTGGTTTAACTCCTAGATGTAAGCTACAATGGACTTGTCCCTCCTGGTGCTGATCATCTCCCATTGCTCATCTCGGTGTCCACATATCTGGTATATGGTGTCCTTAAGATCCTTGTGGTTGACTTCACCGATGCGTCCCATGGCGATGTGAGCTGCCGTGCTCTTTACTAGGCTCCAGGTTGGTGCATCAAAGGAAAATTCTATGGGCTCGGTAACTAGGGTGAATGTCCTTCCTAGAACATGTACTCGAATGGTCCAACGCTCTTCTTCAGGTAGAGTGGCGGTGTAGGTCCCCGTGAAGCTTGGTATTCCGATGTTCAAATATCTGGTGGCTTCCTTCAAGTGTCGTCCGGAAGGGGTGTCTTCATCCGGTTGCGCAAAATTGTTCCTTGGGTCTGCCATCTATAGAGTGGAAAGTGGAGAAGAGTCAGAAATGAGTAGATAAGAGTGACCTATGGCTTATCTTAGTGTTCGCATCCTATAGTCAGCGTGTGCTCTGATATCATCTTGTAGCGATCCGACCTCAGCCGGTCAAATCTCTGTGCATAAGTGTCATCCCTAGATCGATAATGCTGACACACATAGTACTTGAAGAATTTATAACAGAGTGCAATCACACACCTTTTACATCGAATATCTCACAGAGAGTACTTATTACAATAATATGACTGAAGGCCATCTAATGAAGATAATAGTGGAAGGCTTCAAAGGCAAAAGTGAGTCCATAAACTCCAACGACATAGCTGAGTGCAAAACAATGACCTAGCGCACCTTACTCTTCGTCTGAAAAGTCTGCAACATAATATGTTGCAGCCCGAAATGGGTCAGCACATGGAATATGCTGGCAAAATAACACTATAAAGCAATGAAAAAATTTAATACTATCACTACATGCATATATGGCTGGTGGAGGCTCTATGGTTATAGTGTTTGCGTAAAGCCAATTTTTCCCTACATCAAAGGAATATGTTTTTATTTAACTATCAATTTCGTTGATAAACTATTGAGAACGTTCCTCCAACTCAATCCCAATTAGAAAAATTAACAGCGCAACAAAATTAATTAAGAGTTATGAGATCAAACCAATAATTCAAGAACCAGATACTCAAGATGTCCATAACTGGGGACACGGCTAACCATGATTAGTTTATACACTCTGCAGAGGTTTGCGCACTTTTCCCCACAAGACTCGATCTCCTCTGTTTAATTTCTCGCACTGCATGATGTTTGAGAAACGGATGACCGAGACACAGTCTTTCCGAAGAGGGCCCCTTAACCAATAGATAGGCCGTTACACCTACAATCCCCTACATCTGCTAGCCCGTCATGGAAAGGATTCCCACAACTTACTCAACTATGCCAGAGCCCATAATGGCTTGTGGCTGCACACGGAAGTTTCTAGCATGAATAATCTTATGATCCCTTTGAGCATGGGTGGCAAACCATAGGATGATCACACAGGTACTCCGGGATATCCCAGGACAGCGCTGGATTACTCCAGGTGCCCAGACAACCACTGGGTGCTCCAGGGTGCCTCAACCAATCCACCCAGATGTGTATTAAAGTAGCCACCTTAAGTTAACCATTATTTAATAACTCTCACATCTGTCATGGATACACTCAACCAAACCACATCTGCGAGCATAGCATAGTAGTATGAACATAACGTAGAAGTAACTCCCAAGGTTTGCATAAAGGACAATAGGTTCTACCTCGTCAACTACTTCCCAATACCCACATGTTAAGCATATCCTACTCATGCAATGTTTGAGGATTGAAACTAATGCATAAAAACCGGTTAATAAAGGGGTATGATCAAAGTGTTACTTGCCTTGCTCACGATCTGAAAACCCTAGTGACTCGTAGTAGCACGCTTCACACTCCAGAAACTCTATCGCAAACAAACAATAACATACATAAGCACTCAAGCAATGCAATGGTAAAACTCAAGAGAAAATATCCAAGTCAAAAGTTCAAGAGAAGAACTTTGATTTGCAAAAAGAATCAATCGAATCGGAGCTACGAAACTCAAACTACGGTCAAAAGAAGTTCAAATTCAAATCTTCTTGCAACCAAATTTTAAATTGTCAAAATCATGTTCAAGTTGGTTAACTGGAAAGAGGGGTTCGAGATGAAGATTTTGGCGTTGGTTTCACTGGATTTGGACAAATGGTTAAAAAGTTACGAGCGTTTGAAGATCAGGGGCTAATATGCAATAAAAATAATCACGGATAGGTCCATGGCCGAAAATAAAATAAAAAGAAAAGACTAACGAACGAACGTTCGCTAACAGAGACGAACAGACGAACGTGTTCATGAACAGAGGCGTTTGGGTCAACGTTCTCTAAATAGATCCGATTCGAGAAAAACCGAGAAAACCCTAACCCTAAAATAAAACCAATCTAGATCAAAAATCGAAAAAAAACTGGCGGCGGTTTCTACCGGTTCACGACGAAAACCGGCGAGTCGGCGGCTTCGGCATGGCAGCGGGCAACGGCGAGGCGGGGCGGCGGGGTCCGACGAGCGGGCGGCGATGTCGGCGGTGAGGGACGCTAGCGGCGGTGGCGAGCGGCGCGACAGGTGACGGCGGGCGGTGCGAGGGGCCAGCCTGGGGCGGAGTCTGGCCTAAAAATGCAATTTTCAAAAATGCATGTTTTTCTAATTCAAATAAAATCCAAATAAAATATTTATTTGATTTTAAAATTTTTCCTCCAATATTCCTCTCTCTTTGAAGAAGTCAGTTTAAATATTGGAAATATTTAGGAGAGAAAAATATTAAAATCAAATTGATCCTCTTTTCAAATTTGATAGAATTTCAAATATGAAAATAAATGAAATCCCCAACTCTCTCCTTGGGTCCTTGAGTTGCTTAGGATTTCTAGGATCACAACGAAAATGCAAATAAAATATGATATGCATATGATGACCTATGTATAACATCCAAATTGAAAATTGGGATGTTACACATGGGCCTTCTACGGGTCGTAGGATCCGTGGACTTTCTACGGGCCTTATGATCCATGGGCCTTCTACGGGCCGTAGGGTCCATTGGTCTTCTACGGGTCATAGGATCCATGTGCCTTCTACGGGGCGTATAACATTTCACCAAACATGGGTCATACTATTCGTAGACCCTAACGGGCTGTTAATAGACCGTATTTGATAACACTATGAAAACAGCCCAACGGGTTAACGGGCCACAAACGGGCCCAATGTAACCACGGGTTGAATTTGGCCCACAAACGGAACAGGCCAGTAACGGACCATAACTAACTGAATTCTAGAAATGATTGAAGAAATTGTATTCCTTCAGTATCTTTCTGTGGCCATGGCGTGAAATTTTTTAGAATTTTCCTCGCCCACCTTAATACTTCGGATTGTACAACGTTGCTTCCAATAAACATACTGCCAGTGTAAGATATCCTCCAAATGCAACTTCACAATTCGCCTAAAATTGAATTCAGGCCAACTTAACGGTCGGATCTCCTCCATCTCATCAAAGAAGAGAATGACTTTGTTGCAATCAGAAATGAGCGCCTTAACTGTGGACAACTTTAAATGCCATTTCTTAAGGGCATACCTGAGAGCTTTGAACTTGGAAGATATAGTTAAAGCAGCCGTGGGTTTACCCACCGACCTGCCCAAAACTTGAGCAACACATTCATTAAAGCTAGGTAATTCAGTCCAATAATTTTCAAAAAGAAAAACTTTAGCTTTAGGAATGGCAGTGTCAAACATGACCACGCAGGGAACATGATCAGAGGCCGATCGTGCAAGAGGCAAAACTAAAGTGTTGGGATGATCCAAAGTCCATGCAACCAAAGTGAAAAACCAGTCAATTTGTTGAAGAAGGGGTTCAGTTTGCGTATTAGACCAAGTAAATTGCCTTCCCTTAATTGGCAGTTCAACAAGACCCAAGTGTCCGATGATTTCATTAAACAGAAAGATATCGTTGATATTACCAACAAGCAGGTTACAGTTTTCAAGCGACCGCATAAAGTTAAAATCACCCAAAAGAAGCCAATTGTCATCACAATTAATGTCCAAGTTGTATAACCACTGCACGAACTCATCACGGGCTGGACCCTGACATGGGCCATAAATAGTAACTAGTGTCCAAACTTCATATGTATGTTTGGAAGAAAAGTCACTCAGAGTTGTGGCTCATTTTGGTGGAGAGATGTCATGAGCTTATACAACAAATTCTGCAAGTTAGCCGTCCCACAAGTGCATGCTAGCAACACGGTGGCCTTTTGGCTTGATCGCTAGCAGCTGGGTAATAATGTTGTCCTTTTGTGCCAGCATTTCCCAAGGCTTCATTCTTTTGTCATTGATGACACGGTCACAGTCAGAGAATTTATGGAGCAGCCGGAGGCCTCGGAACAATTCCATCTGCCTCTGTCACAGGAGGGTTATATTGAGCTCACTCAACTTCAAGACTTGCTGTCTTTGATCAACTCGAATGTGGAGAGTAAGGACATTTGGAAGTGGCCATCTAAATCTGGGGAGTTTAAATCAAAGATACACTATGAGTCTTGCTTCTCTCACTTGGTGGTTGATCCCACTTTGAGATGTATTTGGAATTGTGCTTGTACGCTCAAATTTAAAGTGTTTGGATGGCTTCTTTTGATGGACCGTTTGAATACTAGGGATATGATGTAGCACAGACAATGGATCATCCAGGATCACACGTGTGTTTTTTGCCTATGTGCTTCTCATGAAGATCGTGCACATATCTTCTTTGCTTGTAACTTCAGCCAAAGGGTTTGGAACTACCTTGGGATTTCTTGGATTGTTCAACCAAACCAGACTACATATGAGATGGCTCTTTCTGCTAAGAGGGATTTTGGTTATCCTTTCTTCACAAAGGTGGTCTTTACTGCTACATGGAATATCTGGACACAAAGGAATGGGAAGATCTTTAGAAATGAGAGACCTTCCTTCACTTCTTGGAGGAGGAATTTCATACATGATATTTCCCTTTTAGCCCATAGAATCAAATGTAAATATAAAGATAGCTTAGTATCCTAGATAGCCACACTCTCTTAGGCCCTTGTAAGTATTTTCTTTTCTTTCTTTTACTTGTAATTTGTACTTTTGTAACTCTCTAGTTCTATGCAATAAAGAACTGTGAGGCTATTGCCTTGCAGTATATAGTCAAAAAAATGGAGCTCACAAAGATTTTCTTTTAAGTTTTGTGTTGTCAAGTTTTCAAGTTTTGGGTAAAGATTTGATGGATTATGGAACAAGGAGTGGCAAGAGCCTAAGCTTGGGGATGCCCAAGGCACCCCAAGGTAAATCCAAGGACACCAAAAAGCCTAAGCTTGGGGATGCCCCGGAAGGCATCCCCTCTTTTGTCTTCGTTCATCGGTAACTTTACTTGGAGCTATATTTTTATTCACCACATGATATGTGTTTTGCTTGGAGCGTCTTGTATGATTTGAGTCTTTCCTTTTTAGTTTACCACAATCATCCTTGTTGTACACACCTTTTGAGAGAGACACACATGAATCGGAATTTATTAGAATATTCTCTGTGCTTCACTTATATCTTTTGAGCTATATAGTTTTTGCTCTAGTGCTTCACTTATATCTTTTAGAGCACGGTGGTTGTTGGGGATATTACTATCAGCTAAAACCCGCCCAGGAGGGGCCGGGTCAGCCTTAATGGTGGGTTACGTAAGAAGCCCAATATACAGTCAAGATGATAGTTTATTAGTATATATAGAAAGCCCAAAGGCTTCAGGCCGGCTTAAGGCCCGTTATTGTAAACCGCCATATGGGCGGAAAGACTTGTAAAGAAAGGCATGTAAAGGAAGTCACCGAGCTGGACACGATTATGAGCCGGTCGGGACTCTGTAAGCCATCAAGCGTCAACCCGTGTATATAAGGGGGATGACTCGGTGGCGACTAAGGGCAAGAAACAATCAAGTCGATCACCAAGCCGACGAGTTGAGCCTCTTGGAGATCGAAACCTTAGCAATACCAATCCCAACTAGACGTAGGCTTTTACCTTCATCGTAAGGGGCCGAACTAGTATAAAATCCTCTCTCGTGTCATTTGTCCCGATTAACCCCTTCAAGCTTCCTAGTGCGATGGCCCTACGACTAAGTTCTTGCTCTAGGACATCTGCTGTGACAATTCCACGACAGTTGGCGCCCACCGTGGGGCCAGCGCATGGTGGATTTGAGTTCTTGAAGGGCAACTTCAAAGGGCTCAAGGGATACGCTGTGGGCCGGATGACCAAGAGTCCTCGCGGCAAGATCTACATCAACGACGAAGGCTGGGGCCCCGAGGCCGGCTCAATTGAGTACGTGTACCAGGTCCCCTTCAGCGGAATTCACGTCTTCATCGGCCGGATCGGCGAGTCAGGCCCTGGGCCGGATGTCCACACCGACCTCATCGAAACGGCTCAGCGCGCCGGGTCCGCCCGTGTTCAATCTGTCGTGAAGCATGCCATTGTAGGCTGCATCCACGGTGGTGAATACTCCAAAGGATCGATGGAGGGTGGAGAGACGGCCATCTCTGATACTGCATCATCAACAGGTGAGACGGACTCGTTGTACCAACTGCAAGATGGCGTGCTCGGGGGCTGTTCCGATGGCGGCAGTATTTCGGACCCCCTTGAGCTGCCGAATTGGGCCGGAGTCTTCATGGTAGGGACACAGCCCGGGCAAAACTCCACCGCAGCGACAACGGCGGCCACCGGGTCGGCAGCTGCCGGGTCAGGAGACCCCGCGCGCCCCCCGGCTCAGGTTTTCATGGACCTCATGGATAAACTGACGACTCTGTTAACCGCTGCGGTAGAGCCGGCGGATAAAGCCCAACATGACGCGGAAGTGGCATGCGTATAGGAGGAGATGGTGCAAGCTAAGGAAAATCTAGCCGCAGAGGAAACCCGGATGGCAGCAGAGCGAGTAGCTTTGGATGCTCGTGCTCAGCAGCTTCAAGCAGAAACCTTCCGGCTCTCGGTAGATCTTAATGCATCAAACAAAGTCATGAGGAGGAGGCGTCAGAAAACTCAGTCGCATCTGCCTCTAACGCTGGATCCAAGGAATCTGTTCCATACACCCGGAGCTGGAGGGAGTAACCCGCCAGAGGCAAACCGGGTCACGACGCCTAGTGCACCAGTTCAGCACCGCACCATGGAGCCGCCGCGCATGAATACAGCTCCTCGTTATATAGCAACGCCCCCGGGTCACTTTTCCAACCCCATGGAGAACCTCATTGCGGCGTCGGCTCGTTTGGCGGCTCTCCCAATGGAAGGCGACTCGCCAGCATCAATTGAAACCCGGAGGGTAAGAGAACTGCTTCAGACAGCTTTGGCCCAGCAGGATGCATACTCCTATAGTCGAGACAGGATTCATTCAACTCCTCGCCCAAGCCGGAGCCCGAGTTACAGTAGGCACATGGAGTCTGCAGAGATGTCAAGTAATGCTCAACGCCACAACCGGCCATATAGGCATGAGCCAATGCGGGCTGGAGCCCTTAACTTGGCGGATCAGGAGAGGATTCGTCAAGAGGCGGAACGGGCGGCGCAGATAGCAGCAGAGCAGGCAGCTCACCAAACCTTTCCGGCTTATCCAGCAACCTCGGTTGAGGCAGGAGTGGTTACAAGAACCGGAGGCGTACCTTTCCTAGTCCCAGCCATACGCAATGAGCGGTTGCTCGAGGATTTCAAGGGACCTCGTAAGGTACCTAACTACACGGCTGACTTACAACCGGGGGCTTGGATTGAGAGTTATGAGATGGCTATGGACCTGTTGGAGGTTAGTGATGCTGCAATGACCAAGTACTTCACCATGATGTTGGATGGAACGGCTCGGACCTGGTTGAAAGGGTTACCACCCAATTCCATCGGCTCATGGGCAGAGTTGAAGGCACGGTTCATCCAGAACTTTAAAGACACGTGTAAGCAGCTAATGTCAATTGTGGACCTGACCAGTTACAAGCAAGAGGATGGAGAATCTACAACCCATTGGGTGCGCCAGGTCAAGGAGATAATACATTCGTCTGATAAAATGAATGCCGGCTCAGCAGTTTTGATGTTGGAGAAAAATTGCCATTTTGAACCTCTGAAGCAGAAGTTGGGGCAGCTTAAACGAGACTGTAATGACATGGGAATGTTGATGGCGGCTCTTGTCAAGTATGCCGATTCTGATACCACTGAAGACCCGGCGTCTGATGAAGAAAAGGCAACGAAGGGAAAGAAAAACGGCAATGGCAAGGGTCACCAGCATAACCCAGCAAATCAGGGAGGTAATAAGCGTAAGGCTGATGAGTTTTTTGCTAATACTAATGCGCAGGGTGGTAATCAGCGGTGCAAGGGCAGGCAGCCCCCTCGATCGGGCGGGTCAGGCCCCACCCTTGAGCAGCTGTTGAATGAACCTTGTCCAAGACACAGCACCAGGGGGCAGCCAGCTACCCACTTGTGGAAGGATTGCACGATCATGAAGGCGTTTAAAAATTCAAATGCATTTGATGGGGGTCATGGTCCGGGTGGCGGCTCAGGCGGCTTTCAGGGCCCGGGCGCTGGTTCAAGCGGAGGAGGTTTTCACGGTCACCAAGGAAGATATAATCAGCAACACAGCCAAGGGAATCAACAGCAGCAACAATCCGGCTATCAGAGCAACCCGAAGCAGTTGAGTAGTGGATAGTATCATGTCTTCACTACCAGATTATGTAAGAGAGACCAGAAACTCCACAAGAGGGTCGTCAATGCCGTTGAGCCGGCAGTTCCACGTTATTTACGTTGGTCGGAGCAGCCCATTGTATGGAGCAGAGAGGACCACCCGCCTCGGGTTGATAATCCGGGTCACTTGGCGTTAGTAGTGGCACTTCAGGTTGGTGGGTATAAGTTTACCAAAGTACTCATGGATGGAGGCAGCAGCATCAACATCCTTTATTATGAGACGTTTCACCGGAAGGTATTGACGGACAAGAATCTTAAACAATCCAACACTGTTTTTCATGGTGTGGTGCCTGGTAAATCGGCATACCCGGTTGGTAAGATCGAGCTGGAAGTAGCCTTTGGAGATGAATATGACTCCAGAGCAGAAAAATTAACCTTTGAAGTGGTTAAGATCAAAAGCCCATATCATGCTCTGTTTGGGCGGATGGCTTATGCAAAGTTCATGGCTCGGCCGTGTTACGTGTATTTGCAGCTCAAGATGCGGGGTCAAAGGGCACCATTACAGTCCATGGGAGCCGGAAGATAGCCTTGGAATGCGAAGAAGGGGATGCAGCCTATGCTGAATCTGTTTGTGCGACAGAGGAGTTGAAATTGTACAAGGATCATGTTGACCCGGTGGACATGACGTCATTAAAGAAACCAACAACAGAGCATGAGCCGGAGTTAAAGTTCAAGTCAGCTGATGACACTAAGATGGTTGAGTTTGTTCCCGGCGATTCATCCAAACAGTTCATCATCAGCGCTAACTTGGATCAGAAATAGGAAAGCGCGCTCATCGAGTTCATCCGTGAGAACCGGGACATCTTTGCATGGAAACCTTCAGACATGTCGGGTGTCCCGAGGGAACTCGCTGAGCACACTCTTAACATCGATCCAAAGTTCAAACCTGTCAGACAGTTTCTTCGGCGGTTCAATGAAGAAAGGCGCAAGGCCATTGGAGAAGAGGTGGCCCGGCTCTTGGCGGCCGGGTTCATTGTGGAGGTATTTCACCCAGAATGGTTAGCTAACCCAATGCTCGTGCTCAAAAAGAATGGCACCTGGCGTATGTGTGTGGATTACACAGATTTAAACAAGGCCCGTCCGGCTGATCTGTTTGCTCTTCCCCGTATTGATCAGATCATTGATGCTACGGCGGGTTGCGCGCGGTTGAGTTTCTTAGATGCTTACTCCGGGTATCATCAGATTAAGATGGCAGTCAAGGATCAAGAGAAAACAACGTTTATAACACCTTTTGGGGCGTTCTGCTATGTGTCTATGCCTTTTGGGCTCAAGAGTGCTTAGGCGACTTACCAATGGTGTGTGCAGAATTGTCTTCATGATCAAATTGGGTGCAATGTTCATGCCTATGTGGATGATATAGTGGTGAAGTCCAGAGAAGAGGAAACCTTGGTCACATACATGAAAGAGACTTTTGATAATCTTTGGGTTTATAAGATGATGCTTAACCTGGCCAAGCGTGTTTTTGGAGTACCAGCCGGCAAACTCTTGGGCTTTCTGGTGTCTAACCGAGGTATTGAAGCTAACCCGGAGAAGATCAAGGCAATTACATCTCTGGCCAAGTCAACTTGCGTCAATGATGTTCAACGACTGGCGGGTCGTGTGGCCGCTTTGAGCCGGTTCATAAGCCGGTTAGGGGAAAAGGCTATGCCTCTGTATCAGTTGATGAAGAAAACGGATGTGTTTGTTTGGAGTGATGCTGTGAATGCCGCTTTTGAGGATCTGAAGGCGCAACTGGTTGAGCTGCCGGTCCTAGCTGCTCCAATTGAGAAAGAGCCGCTATTATTATACGTAGCTGCCAACTCACGGGCTGTCAGTGTGGCTATGGTGGTAGAGCGCAAGGAGGCTGGCAAAGAGCATCCGGTTCAGCGGCCGGTTTATTATGTCAGTGAAGTGTTAATTGAGTCTAAGCAACGATATCCACATTGGCAGAAACTTGTTTATGGGGTGTTCATGGAAAGCCGGAAGCTTAAGCATTACTTTCAGGGACATCCAATCACTGTGGTTAGCTCTGCTCCTTTGGGAGACATTATTCAAAACAGAGAAGCTACAGGGCGAGTTGCCAAGTGGGCAATTGAGCTTGGGTCTCATGGGCTGAAGTATGTTCCATGCACTGCGATTAAGTCTCAAGCTTTGGTTGACTTCATCAACGACTGGACAAAGATGCAGATGCCAGAGGAAAAGCCGGACAACACATATTGGACTATTCATTTTGATGGGTCCAGGCAATTGGAAGGCTTGGGGGCTGGAGTTGTATTAACTTCCCCATGAGGTGATAAATTTTGTTACGTGTTACGATTGATGTTTCCGTGCACTAACAATGCAGCAGAGTATGAAGCATTGCTCCACGGTCTTCGAGTGGCAAAGGAGATGAGCTTGAGCCGGGTTAGATGTCTTGGTGATTCAGATCTCGTGGCTCAGCAGGTGTCTGGCAAGTGGGATTCCAAAGACCCTCTCATGGCGGCTTATCGCCGAGAGGTCGATGCAGTTGCAGGATATTTTAAAGGTTATCAGGTGGAACACATTGACCGTCGAAAAAATGAAGCAGCTGATGCTTTAAGCGGGCTGGGGTCTCAACGTAAGCCGGTACCACCCAACACCTTTTTAGATGTTTTGCATCACCCCTCTATCAAGTTGCCCATAGAAGAAGATTTAGCTGTTCCTGACCCGGACGCGCAGTTGGTGGCGGCTCTTCATGTCATCCCAGATTGGACGGTGCCGTTTTTGGCTTACATGACCCAGGGAGAATTGCCAGCGGATGAGACCCTGACTCGACAGATAACCTGGCAGTCTAAGTCCATGCCGATTTCGGATGGAGAGTTATTTCATCGCAGTGTTTCCGGAGCATTTCAACGGTGTGTCTCCCCCAAAGAAGGTCAAGAAATCCTTCGTGAGATCCATGAAGGCGATTGTGGTCATCACACCGGGTCAAAATCCTTAGTGGCCAAGGCGTTTCGTCACGGTTTTTACTGGTTGACGGCTCACGCTGATGCGGAAGATCTAGTCAGTAGATGTGATGGTTGTCAGAAATTCGCACGACGAGCGCATGTGCCGGCTCAAGAGCTCCGGATGATTCCAATAACTTTGCCGTTTGCAGTCTGGGGGCTTGACATGGTGGGACCTTTCAAATGGTTTAAAGATAAAAAGACACATCTCTTGGTGGATGTTGATAAGTTCACTAAATGGGTTGAGGCGGAGCCTGTGAGTAAGTGTGATGCAGCCAAGGCGTTTCAGTTCATGAAGAAAATAATCTTCCGTTTCGGTTTTCCACACAGTATTATCACAGACAATGGCACTAATCTATCCCAACGGGCTATGGAAGAGTTTTGTCAGCGAGAGCACATCCGGCTTGATGTTTCTTCTGTAGCTCATCCTCAATCCAATGGTCAAGCTGAGAGAGCCAATCAGGAAATTCTGAAAGGGCTAAAGCCCCAGCTTATGGTTCCTTTACAGTGAACGCCGGGTTGTTGGGTAGAGGAGTTGCCTTCAGTGTTATGGAGCATCAATACTACACCCAACAGGTCTACGGGTTACGCACCCTTCTTCATGGTTTATGGTGCAGAAGCAGTATTGCCCAGTGACATCCGTCATGACTCACCTCGTGTGGCGGCTTATGTTGAAGCTAACAATGAAAAAGCCAGACAGGATGCACTTGACTTGTTGGATGAAGAAAGAGACTTAGCAGCAGCACGGTCAACAATCTATCAACAGGACATGCGTCGTTATCATAGCCGTCGGGTTAAGACCAGGACTTTTCAGGAAGGCGACTTGGTGCTCCGGCTCATCCAAGATCTTTCAAATGCACACAAGTTATCCCCACCTTGGGAAGGACCCTTTGTGGCCAGTAAAAATTTAAACAACGGGTCTTACTACCTCATTGACGTTCGAGAGCATGCAGACTCGCGTAAGTCGGAAGAGGAGACCCGCCGGCCGTGGAACATTGCTCAACTTCGGCCGTACTATACCTGAGCCACCGGCTCTCATCATGTGCATACGTTCACATTGTATATACGATGATAAGCAATAAAGTAAGACCATCGGTCTCTTTTCTTTTCAAAGATTACGCATCTTTATTATTTTTCAGAAATGACTATTAAGGATTTGATCATATTTGAATCAAGTTTAATCTTTTCTAGTCCGGCTTATGATCGTATTCAAATCTAGCTATAAATCTCATGGTCACTTGGGGGCTTCCTGTTCAAACATAGGTCATATTCGAACCAAAGAGAACATAGCTGTCGTAACCCTCTTGATCGGCTCAAAGCCAAACTCACTTGGGGGCTTCTTGATCGTATCCGAATCATAGCTTAACCCCTTTTGAGCCGACTTGGATCGTATTCGAATCATGGTCGTTAAAAACCTTTCAAGGTCATTTGGGGGCTTCCTGTTCAAACATAGGTCGTATTCGAACCAAAGAGGACATAGCTATCGGTACCCTTTTGATCGGCGCAACGCCAAAGCCATTGGGGGCTATATGGTCGTATTCGAACCTTAGCTTAACATCTTTGGTATGGTTTACTGATCGTATTCGAATCAGAAACCCCCAATCTTTTGAATACAGAGTGAAAATTATGTTTATTATCTGTTGCTTGCCTTTGAGTTTTTGTTGTTTCAATATTACAAATGAGATAGCCTGGTTTTCTTTGCCGGCTCAATTATTGGACAACACAAACACCCGGGTTATTCAAGCTGGTGGTCCAAGGAACCAAAGGTACGAGCTACTGAGATATGATGATTACTGAATATTCAAGGAATATTAACTTTTATATATTTTGAGTTATCAATTCATCACCCGGGTTACTTAAGCCGGTGATATAAGGATCAACAAGGATAAGGTATGGTTTTTACTTATACGCGCTTACCTGCTGCGTTAACTCAAGAGTTAGTATTAAACCTTATCCTTTATTTACATTGGTCTTTGTTTTTTCTTATTGAGGTAAATTTATGGATTGTATATTAGGTGTTTAAGCCCAGTTGGTTCTAAACCGCCTTGCCAGGTTTTTTCCTTATTTTCACAGGAACAGAGTTCAAACATTGCGGAGACAAGCATTAAACGATGCATAAGAAAGCATTAAACATTGGCATCTGGAAGCACAGATTCACATAAGAAGTATTTTATGCACGATGGCATAAGCACACAGGCAGAGTTTTTACTAAAGTTATTACAAGGCTTTATAAACCTGTGAAGATGATCACTGTCCCTCCCTCACCGGTTCACCACCGTCTGGTTGCTGGAAGTTAGACTTTGACCACTCAAAGCCATTCATGGCGACGAATTCGGCTTCATCGTCCATCAGGCCGACCGGGTCAATTTCCGGAGCAAAGGTGTCGGGGATATACCCCACGGTATGACCCGGCCGAAAGTATGACCCGGCCGGACTTGGTGATTCACCGGTGACCCGTCCTGACTTGGTGACTCACTAAGTGACCCGCCCGGATCTCTCCACTCACTGATGACCCGGCCGAGCCAGGTGACTCACTAATGACCCGGCCGGCGGAGCAGAGGAGCAACAAGACCCGGTGGCCCAAGCACACGGTTCATGGAAGGCCGGCTTGTATTATGATGGGCCGGATTAAGAGGAAAGCATAAGGAATATTCCCTTACAAAGAAAGTAAGACTAGGACTCCACTTGTAATAGAGTAATCTTAATCCTAATAGGACTAGTTATGTAAACCGCCCCTTCAACATATATAAGGAGGGGAAGGGCACCCCAAGAGGGACAAGATTCACAAGTTCCACAAGTTTTGATAAGTTAGGGTTAGACAAACAAGTCTATAGCTCTCGAGTCAGAGCACCAGTGTAATCGTGATCATCATTATCAATATCAATGAAGCAGGATGTAGGCTTTTACCTCCACCGTGAGGGGCCGAACCTGGGTAAAACCTCGCATCTCTCGTCCCACTCAACCCCTCTCAAGCTGTCACATAGACGTGTTGGCCTCACGACTAAGTCCTTTCAACAAGGACATCTGCCGTGACAATTCCACGACAGTTGGCGCCCACCGTGGGGCTTGACGCACGATGGTGTTGAGTTCTTGAAGGGATCTATTTTAGGGTTCGAGAAGTTCATGATTGACTAGAGGAATAAAATCTAAGGTGGAAGAATCAACGTCTCAATGGCAAACAGTCATAACGACAAGATGCAAGATTTTGTGCAAAATCAAAAGAAGTTAGGGTTGCGGTCTCTTCGGTACTACTCCCTCCGTTCGGAATTACTTGTCGCAGAAATGGATGTATCTAGATGTATTTTAGTTCTAAATACATCCATATCCGAGACAAGTAATACCGAACGGAGGGAGTACCATCCAGCGATTCATCTGATCACTTTTGATCCGCCGAGATTGACTAAAGTTTTTCTCCGAAGTTTGCGTTCTACCAGTCCACCAAGCCTGCAAGGATTTTTCACAATCAGCGGCCAGATCTGATTATTATACCACAAGCATCGGTCCGATCCGTCGTGCCCCGACCAAGGTTTAAATCCCAAGATTATTTTTGTTCTGACCGGCCACCGCTTCGTTACGCAAGACCAAATCAAAAGTACTAGTACCGCTTAAAACTAGCACTCTGCCACGTGCAAGCCAACATCAACTATTCCTTTTTGGGAAGAGGGCTAGTACTACTTGTGTACTACTATATCTGATGTGTTCTGTCCTTAATGACTATACAGAATCATCCGCATGGTGAGGTCAAGAGAAGAAGAGAAAGAAAAAATCAAGTAAAAGGAAAAAGGCAGATGGAAACTTCCCAAAGACACCTACGACCCAGAAACAGAGTCGACCACGACCCTCTAGGAGGAGTCCGGGTTGTGGGTCGCCTCAGCCCACCTCCGTCGAGGCCGGCGCGCCGGGCCGCCTCACCACTGCAGCTGTTCGGCCGGGGGACCAGCCGCAGCCACGGACCCCAAGCCGCCTTGGATTCATTCTGCTGTGACAGCGTGCCAATTCCTCTGGTTGAGCCGGTGCGCCTCGCCCGGGGCCTCCTCATCTCGCCGCTTCAAACGCTCCGACGCGCTCCGCCTGAGATGCCCCATCGAGCCGCCATACGCCGTGAGCCGCCCGCTGCTGCGGGCCTGATTCCTCCATTGTTGCCGAGTCACCTTTGAGTCATGCCATTGTTGAATCGCGCTCGCCTCCGTCCGAGTCGCCGACGGACCTCGCCGCTTCCATCTCCAACCAGGCCACGCCTCCGCTTCATCAGACCCACCGCGGCCTACGCCGCCTCAAGTTGCCACAACGGTTCACTTTCGTCTGCAAACCTTCATCATAGCAATGGCCATGCCGACGGCCTTGTGTTAAACCGCCTGCCTCCAACTCTGCAGCCGCGATCCGCCGCTACTATGAATCGCCTACGCTTCTGTCGTTGTGGTCAACGCCGCAACCATGCTGAGTCGCCTTCACTTCCGGCTCACCACGTATGCTTGTCGTGGCCAAGCCGCTGACCGCCCGCCTTGCCGTGGCCAAGCCGCTGCTGTGAGCAGTCGCCTACCTCACTTTGTCGGGATTTTGCCTGCTCTGCTCCCCCGTTAGCCTGTGGATTTCGACCCGCTGCCGGCCTACTGTTCCTGCGTAGTGCGTACCCATCTCTTGAGCCGCCTGCTCGTGCGCGGTTGCGCCTGTTTCGCAGGACACCCGCTGAGTCGCCATGGCTGCTCTGACTCGCCGCGGCCAAGGGAGGAGTCCCTCCCCCCAAGGCACCTAGGAGGTGCCTTCCCCTCTTAGGACTCTTCCTTCCTTATCTCTAGGCACATGGGCCTCTTGGGGCTGGTGCCCTTGGCCCATGTAGGCCAAGGTGCACACCCCTACAGCCCATGTGGCCCCCCGGGACTGGTGGCCCCACCCGGTGGACCCCCGGGACCCTTCCGGTGGTCCTGGTACAATACCGGTGACCCCGAAACTTGTCCCGATGGCCGAAATAGCACTTCCTATATATAATTCTTTACCTCCGGGCCATTTCGGAACTCCTCGTGACGTCCGGGATCTCATCCGGGACTCCGAACAACATTCGGGTTACTGCATATACATATCCCTACAACCCTAGCGTCACCGAACCTTAAGTGTGTAGACCCTACGGGTTCGGGAGACATGCAGACATGACCGAGATGACTCTCCGGTCAATAACCAACAGCGGGATCTGGATACCCATGTTGGCTCCCACATGTTCCACGATGATCTCATCGGATGAACCACGATGTCAAGGACTTAATCAATCCCGTATACAATTCCCTTTGTCTATCGGTACGATACTTGCCCGAGATTCGATCGTCGGTATCTCGATACCTTGTTCAATCTCATTACCGGCAAGTCTCTTTACTCATTTCGTAACACATCATCCCGTGATCAACTCCTTGATCACATTGTGCACATTATGATGATGTCCTACCGAGTGGACCCAGAGATACCTCTCCGTTTACACGGAGTGACAAATCCCAGTCTCATTCGTGCCAACCCAACAGACACTTTCGGAGATACCTGTAGTGTACCTTTATAGCCACCCAGTTACGTTGTGACGTTTGGCACACCCAAAGCACTCCTACATTATCCGGGAGTTGCACAATCTCATGGTCTAAGGAAATGATACTTGACATTAGAAAAGCTTTAGCATACGAACTACATGATCTTGTGCTAGGCTTAGGATTGGGTCTTTGTCCATCACATCATTCTCCTAATGATGTGATCCTGTTATCAATGACATCCAATGTCCATGGTCAGGAAGCCGTAACCATCTATTGATCAACGAGCTAGTCAACTAGAGGCTTACTAGGGACATGGTGTTGTCTATGTATCCACACATGTATCTGAGTTTCCTATCAATACAATTCTAGCATGGATAATAAACGATTATCATGAACAAGGAAATATAATAATAACTAATTTATTATTGCCTCTAGGGCATATTTCCAACTGTCTCCCACTTGCACTAGAGTCAATAATCCAGTTCACATCGATATGTGGTTAACACTCAAGGTCACATCCCCATGTGACTAACACCCAAAGAGTTTCCTAGAGTCAATAATCTAGTTCACATTACCATGTGATTAACACTCGATGAGTTCTGGGTTTGAACATGTTATGCTTGTGAGAGATGTTATAGTCAACGGGTCTGAATCTTTCAGATCCGTATGTATTTCGCAAATCTCTATGTCATCTTGCAGATGCAGCTACTACGCTATATTTGGAGCCATTTCAAATAACTGCTCTACTTGGAGCTATTCTAAATTGTTGCTCCATTATACGTATCCGGTATCTCTACTCAGAGCTATCCAGATAGGTGTTAAGCTTGCATCAACATAACTCTTTACGTCGAACTCTTTATCACCTCCATAACCGAGAAACATATCATTATTCCTCTAAGGATAATTTAGACCGCTATCTGGTGATCTACTCCTAGATTACCTTTGCACCCTCTTGCCAGATATGTGGCAAGGCACACATCAGGTGCGGTACTCAGTATGGCATACCGTATAGAGCCTATGACAAAAGCATAGGGGACGACCTTCATCCTTCCTCTTTCTTCTGCCGTGGTCGAGCTTTAAGTCTTAACTTCATACCTTACAACTCAGGCAAGGACTCCTTCTTTGACTGGTCCATCTTGAACATCTTCAAGATCATGTCAAGGTATGTGCTCATTTGAAAGTACCATTAAGCGTTTTGATCTATCCTTATAGATCTTGATGCTCAATGTTCAAGTAGCTTAATCCAGGCTTTCCATTGAAAAACACTTTCCAAATAACCCTATATGCTTTCCAGAAATTCTACGTCATTTCTGATCAACAACATATATTCATCCGAAATTCTATAGTGCTCCCACTCACTTCTTTGGAAATACAAGTTTCTCATAAACTTTGTATAAACCCAAAATCTTTGATCATCATCAAAGCATACATTCCAACTCCGAGATGCTTACTCCAGTCCCTAGAAGGATTGCTGGAGCTTTGCATACTTATTAGCATCTTTCAGGATTGACAAAACCTTCCGGTTTGTATCATATACAACCTTTCCTCAAAAAAACGTCGAGGAAACAATGTTTTCACATCCTATCTGCAAGATTTCATAAATAATGCAGTAATCACTAATATAATTCCAACAGACTCTTAGCATCGCTACGAGTGAGAAAGTCTCATCGTAGTCAACTCCTCGAACTTGTCGGAAAACATCTTAACGACAAGTCGAGCTTTCTTAATGGTGACATTTACCATCATTGTCCGTCTTCCTTTTAAAATCCATCTGTACTCAACAGCCTCATGACCATCGAGCTGTTCTGTCAAAGTCTACACTTTGTTTCCATACATGGATCCTCTCTCGGATTTTATGGCCTCGAGCCATTTATCGGAATCCGGGCCCACCATCGCTTCTCCATAGCTCGTAGGTTCATTGTTGTCTAGCAACATGACTTCCAAGACAGGATCACGTACCACTCTGAAGTAGTACGCATCCTTGTCATCCCACGAGGTTTGGTAGTGACTTGATCTGAAGTTTCATGATCACTATCATAAGCTTCCACTTCAATTGGTGTAGGTGCCACAGGAACAACTCCCTGTGCCCTGTCACACACTAGTTGAAGAGATGGTTCAATAACCTCATCAAGTCTCCACCATCCTCCCACTCAATTCTTTCGAGTGAAACTTTTCCTCGAGAAAGGACCCAATTCTAGAAACAATCCTTTATTGCTTTCAGATCTGAGACAGGAGGTATACCCAACTGTTTCGGGTGTCCTATGAAGATGCATTTATCTGCTTTGGGTTCGAGCTTATCAGCCTGAAACTTTTGCACATAAGCGTCGCGGCCCCAAACTTTTAAGAAATGATAGCTTAGGTTTCTCTAAACCGTAGTTCATATGGTGTCATCTCATCGGAATGACGTGGTGCCCTATTTAAAGTGAATGTGGTTGTCTCTAATGCCTAACCCATAAACTATTGTGGTAATTCGATAAGAGACATCATGGTATGCATCATATCCAATAGGGTGCAGTTATGATGTTCGGACACACCATCACACTATGGTGTTCCAGGCTGTATTAGTTGTGAAACAATTTCCACAATGTCTTAATTCTGTGCCAAACTCATAATTCAGATATTCATCTCTATGATCATATCATAGATATTTTATCCTCTTGTCACGACGATCTTTCAACTTCACCCTAAAATTACTTGAACCTTTCAATAATCCAGACTCGTGATTCATCAAGTAAATATACTCAACATCTACTCAAATCATCTGTGAAGTAAGAACATAACGATATCCACTACATGCCTCAGCACTCATTGGACTGCACACATCAAAATGTATTTCTTCCAACAAGTTGCTTTCTAGTTCCATTTTACTGAAAACGAGGCTTTCAGTCATCTTGCCCATGTGGTATGATTTGCATGTCTCAAGTGATTCAAAATCAAGTGAGTCCAAACGGTCCATTTGCATGGAGTTTCTTCATGCATATACACCAATAGACATGGTTCGCATGTCTCAAACTTTTCAAAAATGAGTGAGTCCAAAGATCCATCAACATGGAGCCTCTTCATGCGTTTTATACCGATATGACTTAAGTGGCAGTGCCACAAGCAGGTGGTACTATCATTACTATCTTATAACTTTTGGCATGAACATGTGTATCACTATGATCGAGATTCAATGAACCATTCATTTTAGGTGCAAGACCATTGAAGGTATTATTCAAATAAACAGAGTAACCGTTATTCTCCTTAAATGAATAACCGTATTGCGATAGACATAATCCAATCATGTCTATGCTCAACGCAAACACCAATCTCGATGGTAGAGGGAGCGTGCGATGCTTGATCATATCAACATTGGAAACACTTCCAACACATATCGTCAGCTCACCTTTAGCTAGTCTCCGTTTGTTCCATAGCTTTTATTTCGAGTTACTAACACTTAGCAACCGAACCGGTATCTGATACCCTGGTGCTACTAGGAGTACTAGTACAGTACACATCAACACAATGTATATCCAATATACTTCTATCGACCTTGCCAGCCTTCTCATCTACCAAGTATCTAGGGTAATTCTGCTCCAGTGGCTGTTCCCCTTATTACAGAAGCACTTAGTCTCGGGTTTGGGTTCAACCTTGGGTTTCTTCACTAGAGCAGCAGCTGATTTGCCGTTTCATGAAGCATCCCTTTTGCCCTTGCCCTTCTTGAAACTAGTGGTTTCACCAACCATCAACAATTGATGCTCCTTCTTGATCTCTACTTTTGTGGTGTCAAACATCGCGAATATCTCAAGGATCATCATATATGTCCCTGATATATTATAGTTCATCACGAAGCTCAAGCAGCTTGGTGGTAATGACTTCGGAGAAACATCACTTTCTCATCTGGAAGATCAACTCCCACTCGATTCAAATGATTGTTGTACTCAGACAATCTGAGCACAAGCTCAACAATTGAGATTTTCTCCCTTAGTTTGCAGGCTAAGAAAATCATCGGAGGTCTTATACCTCTTGACGTGGGCACGAGCCTGAAATCCCAATTTCAGCCCTCGAAACATCTCATATGTTTCGCGACGTTTCAAAACGTCTTCGGTGCCTCAACTCTAAACCGTTTAACTGAACTATCACGCAGTTATCAAAAATGTGTATGTCAGATGTTCGCAACATCCACAGACAACGTTCGAGGTTCAACACACTGAGCGGTGCATTAAGCACATAAGCCTTCTATGAAGCAATGAGGACAATCCTCAGTTTACGGACCTAGTCCGCATAATTGCTACTATCAACTTTCAACTAAATTTTCTCTAGGAACATAACTAAACAGTAGAACTGAAGCGCGAGCTACGACATAATTTGCGAAGACCTTTTGACTATGTTCAGGATAATTAAGTTCATCTTATGAACTCCCACTCAGATAGACATCCCTCTAGTCATCTAAGTGATTACATGATCCGAGTCAACTAGGCCGTGTCCGATCATCACGTGAGACGGACTAGTCATCATCGGTGAACATCTTCATGTTGATCGTATCTGCCATACGACTCATGCTCGACCTTTCGGTCTCTTGTGTTCTGAGGCCGTGTCTGTACATGCTAGGCTCGTCAAGTCAACCTAAGTGTTTCGCGTGTGTAAATCTGTCTTACACCCGTTGTATGTGAACGTTAGAATCTATCACACCCGATCATCACGTGGTGCTTCGAAACAACGAACTGTCGCAACGGTGCACAGTTAGGGGGAACACTTTCTTGAAATTATTATGAGGGATCATCTTATTTACTACCGTCGTTCTAAGTAAACAAGATGCAAAAACATGATAAACATCACATGCAATCAAATAGTGACATGATATGGCCAATATCATATAGCTCCTTTGATCTCCATCTTGGGGCTCCATGATCATCTTGTCACCGGCATGAGACCATGATCTCCATCATCATGATCTCCATCATCGTGTCTCCATGAAGTTGTTTCGCCAACTTATTACTTCTACTACTATGGCTACCGGTTAGCAATAAAGTAAAGTAATTACATGGCGTTGTTCAATGACACGCAGGTCATACAATAAATAAAGACAACTCCTATGGCTCCTGCCGGTTGTCATACTCATCGACATGCAAGTCGTGATTCCTATTACAAGAACATGATCAATCTCATACATCACATATATCATTCATCACATCCTTTGGCCATATCACATCACATAGCATACCCTGCAAAAACAAGTTAGACGTCCTCTAATTGTTGTCTGCATGTTTTACGTGGCTGCTATGGGTTTCTAGCAAGAACGTTTCTTACCTACGCAAAGACCACAACGTGATATGCCAATTGCTAGTTACCCTTCATAAGGACCCTTTTCATCGAATCCGATCCGACTAAAGTGGGAGAGACAGACACCCGCTAGCCACCTTATGCAACTAGTGCAAGTCAGTCGGTGGAACCAGTCTCACATAAGAGTACGTGTAAGGTCGGTCCGGGCCGCTTCATCCCATAATGCCACCGAATCAAGATTGGACTAGTAACGGTAAGCATATTGAACAAAATCAATGCCCACAACTACTTTGTGTTCTACTCGTGCATAGAAACTACGCATAGACCTAGCTCATTATGCCACTGTTGGGGAACGTAGCAATAATTCAAAATTTTCCTATGTGTCACCAAGATCAATCTATGGAGTCATCTAGCAACGAGGGAGGAGTGGATCTACATACCCTTGTAGATCGTGCGCGGAAGCGTTCAAGAGAACGGGGTTGATGGAGTCGTACTCGTCGTGATCCAAATCACCGATGATCCTAGCGCCGAACGGACGGCACCTCCGCGTTCAACACACGTACGGAGCAGCGATGTCTCCTCCTTCTTGATCCAGCAAGGGGGGGGGAGAGGTTGATGGAGATGGCTCCAGCAGCAGCACGACGGCGTGGTGGTGATGGAGCTGGAGTACTCCGGCAGGGCTTCGCTAAGCTCTATGGAGGAGGAGGAGGTGTTGGAGAGGGAGAGGGAGGCACCAAGGCGTAGGTTGAGAGGCCCTCCTTTCCCCACTATATATAGGGAGCCTAGGGGGGGGCGCCGGCCCTAGGAGATCCAATCTCCTAGGGGGGCGGCGGCCAAGGGAGGAGTCCCTCCCCCCCAAGGCACCTAGGAGGTGCCTTCCCCACTTAGGACTCTTCCTTCCTTATCTCTAGGCGCATGGGCCTCTTGGGGCTGGTGCCCTTGGCCCATGTAGGCCAAGGTGCACACCCCTACAGCCCATGTGGCCCCCCGGGACAGGTGGCCCCACCCGGTGGACCCCCGGGACCCTTCCGGTGGTCCCGGCATAATACCAGTGACCCCAAAACTTGTCCCGATGGCCGAAATAGCACTTCCTATATATAATTCATTACCTCCGGACCATTCCGGAACTCCTCGTGACGTCCGGGATCTCATCCGGGACTCCGAACAACATTCGGGTTACTGCATATACATATCCCTACAACCCTAGCGTCACCGAACCTTAAGTGTGTAGACGCTACGGGTTCGGGAGACATGCAAACATGACCGAGATGACTCTCCGGTCAATAACCAACAGCGGGATCTGGATACCCATGTTGGCTCCCACATGTTCCACGATGATCTCATCGGATGAACCACGATGTCAAGGACTTAATCAATCCCGTATATAATTCCCTTTGTCTATCGGTACGATACTTGCCCGAGATTCGATCGTCGGTATCTTGATACCTTGTTCAATCTCGTTACCGACAAGTCTCTTTACTCGTTTCCTAACACATCATCCCGTGATCAACTCCTTGATCACATTGTGCACATTATGATGATGTCCTACTGAGTGGGCCCAGAGATACCTCTCCGTTTACACGGAGTGACAAATCCCAGTCTCGATTGTGCCAACCCAACAGACACTTTCGGAGATACCTGTAGTGTACCTTTATAGCCACCCAGTTACGTTGTGACGTTTGGCACACCCAAAGCACTCCTACATTATCCGGGAGTTGCACAATCTCATGGTCTAAGGAAATGATACTTGACATTAGAAAAGCTTTAGCATACGAACTACATGATCTTGTGCTAGGCTTAGGATTGGGTCTTTGTCCATCACATCATTCTCCTAATGATGTGATCCCGTTATCAATGACATCCAATGTCCATGGTCAGGAAACCGTAACCATCTATTGATCAACGAGCTAGTCAACTAGAGGCTTACTAGGGACATGGTGTTGTCTATGTATCCACACATGTATCTGAGTTTCCTATCAATACAATTCTAGCATGGATAATAAACGATTATCATGAACAAGGAAATATAATAATAACTAATTTATTATTGCCTCTAGGGCATATTTCCAACACATAGAACCCGGGACGACATGGCTAGTCGTGAACCCAACGCGGCACAGACCTATGGAGACAGGCATACATGAATCACATCGAGCATGTCGGTCATCAGCGAGTGATTCCGGGCTGTAGCACTGGGCTAACAGGACTCCGGAGAACGTGGGCTGTAGCAAGCTAGGCAGGACTCCAGAAGTCACCGCGTGACATTTCCCCAAAGGGACAGACATAGGAACGAAGTGAAACACATGCCGGCCAGTCAGGTGTCCTGAACAGTAGTGCTAGGCTAGCAGGACTCCGGTGAACCAGGCTGTAGCGGACTACTATGGCTCGAGGAACACTAGACTACATTTCCCCATAAGAAAGGCTGCCAAGGATAAACAACTAGATTGTCGGATCCCACTCATACCGAGCATTTCAATCATACACACAATATGCCCGATATGAGTACATACAACATGGCATCACAACAAAACTCCTCAAGTACTTTATTTAAAGGCTCCAGAGAGCCATACATAACATGTTCAACAGATAGGGGTCACATGACCCGATACTCAAGTCATACAATCATACAAGCACAAGCGGAAGTAAATAGTCTGAGTACAGACACTAGAAAGAAAGAAGGCTTCTCGAAGCCTGTCTATCTACATAGGGCCCTCCATGGCCAGGATCACCACCTGGGTGGCTAGTCACTCGTCGATGTCAAGGTCTATGTAGAACCCATCGGAGGGGGCGGTGTTGTCATCTGAAAACAGTAATTAAGAACATGAGTACAAAGGTACTCAACAAGTCTTACAACAGAGCCTACTATACATGCTCATTCTCAAGAAGGTGGTGGGGTTATTGCAGGAAGCCAGCTTTGACTCTTGGCTAAGCTATCCTACGGAACTCCACTGGTGAAATAGTTTTCGCACACGAGTCCACTACTCACCAACACAATACTCCACCGGGGATCCTCCCTCGTCATCCTATGAGAGGGCCATCCTCGGTACTCACACTTATCTTGAGTCTTTTAGTAGTATCCATTAACTTGTCTATGAACTATATAGGCAACCAAGTAGTCCTTTACCGCGGACGCGGCTATTCGAATAGTTTTATACCCTGCAGGGGTGTACTTCTTCATACACGCTTTCACCACTTACCACCGTTTACACGACATGTACTCGGCAACCTTCAAGCAGAAGCCCAGCGAGGGTGTTGGCCACGGCCTACCTAAACACTTAAGTCTCTAGTCCAGGTTTATCGCCTATCCAGGTTCCATCCGCAGGGAGTCCGGCCGACGTTTCCACATACGGCCCAGAACGATGTGAACAGGGTCCCGAGACGCCAAACGGGCGCCCGGCATACCCGGCCACGGTGTATCTACCGCAACATAGCCCACCCCTAGGGTCAGCGCTACGCACGGCCGCCAACACATAACCTACAAACACTAGAAACTATTTGCAACTCCTGGACAGAGTACTAGGGTGATTAAGAAGCCGAGAGGGTCCATTGGTTTCGGGCCCAATGTACGGTAGTAACTGCATCTTAAATCACACATACAGATCTCAGTTCTTATGGACGGTCTCAATGAAACAACCCACCATGTACTCCTACATGGCCTCTCATCGATACCTTTACCAAAACATGTTCAACACATCCCTCACATTACCGACATAAAGATTTCACTCTAGCCCATCACCCAGATGAACCAGACCTGACCCAGCTCTAAGCATAGCAGGCATAGCAAGGTAGGAATCACATACATGGCTCAATCAACACATGCTAGTGGGTTTCATCTACTTACTGTGGCAATGACAGGTCATGTAGAGGATAAGGGTTCAACTACCGTAGCACACAACAGTTTGAATCGCGTTGTCCTAATGCAGTAAACAAGAGCAGAAGCGAGAACATGGTTTTGTATCGGAATGATCAATGGGTTGCTTGCCTGTTGTAGTGGTAGTATGGTACTGCCCTTCAGACGGATACTCGGGGTTATCCTCGGAGGCAGAACCTACCACGAAAGACACACCGAACATAATCAACACATGGCAATATGCAACAATATGATGCATGCTATGACATGGCAAGATGAAAGTGTCTTGGCCTAATGCAAGCTAAAACAGAAGGGGATGAACTCATTTGAATCAAAGATTCAAATATTAGCTCATTAAACATGGCCTTATTAGTGCATAACCTTATTCTGCTTAAACAGCAAGGTTAACTTGTTTTTTCATGCATGAAACCATTATAGATGGATAGATTGAATTTTTCTGATCATTTTTCATATATAAATCTTTGCATTTGGAGCTATGGTTGATTTTCTGTGATTTTTAGAAGTTTTGACTATTTTCTGGAATTTTCTATTAAAGAATAAATCCATTAATTGAATTAATGCGTCAGCACTGCGTCACTGTGACGTCAGCAGGTCAAAGGCGCCAGCCCAAGTCAAACCTGACTGGTGGGCGCCTTCTGTCAGTCTCTCAGCTAACTAACAGAGTTAGTTAGTGGTTAGTTAGCACTGAATTGGGTTAGTTAGGCCCTGGGCCCACATGTCAGTGAGAGAGGGTTAGTTAACGACGTCATTAGCCTCTAACAGAGTGATTAGCTCTAATTTAAACTAATCTGAAAAAGTTAGGAGCCGGCCCCACCTATCAGTGTCTCAGGCGGAGTCAAACTGGGGTCAAACCCCTGGTCAGCGGGGTTAATCCCGCCGGCGTTGAGCCGCCGGCGAGGCCGAGACGGCGGAGAGCTTCGGAAATCGGCCACAGGCGACCAATTCGACCGTGGTTTGGTCCTACGCGTAGCTGGGGCTCGCGCGTATCTAGTGGGGCAAGTGGGAGGACCTGGGGTGGAGCGAGCTCGCCGGAGTCGAGCTCGTGGCGGCGGCCGAAGCTCGGCCGTTGGTGATTTTGCTGCTGCAGCGAGCTAGGGGGAAAATGGACGTGCTAGCGAGGCGCTGCTAGGTGCGGGGAGTGCGTTAAGCACCCGCGCTTGACCAAAAGGCCACCGGAGTGATGCCGGCGTCGAGCTCGCGCGGCGGCGTGCTATGGTGAGCAAGGGGGTGGTGTCTACCGCGAGCAAACGAAGCAGAGAAGAGGGGGGATCGGTAGAGGAGCTCACGGCGGTTGCAGGACGCGTCTCAGCGGGCTCGGGGGAGGTCGGACGTCGTCGGGGCGTTGCCGGCGATCTCGGCGGACCGAGGAAGAAGAAGGCGTCGGGGAGGCGCTTGGAGGCGTCCGGCGTTGCGTGAGTCGATGGGGAGGTGTAGACGATGGAGGAGGAGCTCACGGGCATGTCAGGGAGGCGAGGGGGTGGCTCTGGTGGCAACTACGGCGAACGGCGGCGAGGATCGCGCTCGGCCATCGCGGGAGAGGGTGAGGGAGACGAGGGGGAGAGAGGGGAGGAGTGCAGGGAGGTGATGGGCGTCTCTGTGGCGCTCGGATGGGGACGAGGAGGCGGCAGGAGGTGGAAGCAGGAGGTCGCCGCGGGAGCACGCGCCGGCGACACGCCTCTGCCTACTGGCAGAGGTGGGTGACGACTGGCACAGGCCAGGTGGGCCAGGCAAGCACAGGTAAGGCCCAGGTGGGCTTCTCCCTCTCTCTCTTTTTCTGATTTGTTTTCTTTTTCTATTTAACTGCAACTGTTGGGCTTTATTAAAAATACTAAAATGTTTCCAAAAATCCTGAAAATAATTGTGGGCTCTGTTTAGAATATTTCCAACAGCAAACATTTATTTCCAGAATTATTTGAGCATTTAAATTATTTTATAGCATTTAAATGCCCAAATTCAAATACTTATGATTTAATTCAATGACCTTCTGTTGACCTAGAAAATTGTGCACCAATTTTGCTAGAGGTTCTAACCCAAGACAAAGAGGGTGAACTTTTTAGAAGGGCATTTCAGGTTCATTGAAAATAATTTTAGTAAACCCTAGTTGTTTCCAGGGGGGTGTTGGGGGTTTCTGCCTTCCCCATTTCAAATTTAAGAGGAATTTAAACATGATGCACACTCTAATGCTTGAACTAGCTAGGGTGTGACAAGGCATTAAAAATAAAATATCCGTTGGAAGATGATGTCATGAAAGTTTTTTGTGTTTTAAAAAGATGACGTCACAGCGGGTTAGGGAAGTTTTCAGACAAAGGATGGATTCTGCCTAAGTATTGAAGATTGACAAAGAACAAAGTTCAAAGTCAACCTTGGGCCTAATGTTGGGAATATTACTATCAGCTAAAACCCGCCTAGGAGGGGCCGGGTCAGCCTTAATGGCGGGTTACGTAAGAAGCCCAATATACAGTCAAGATGATAGTTTATTAGTATATATAGAAAGCCCAAAGGCTTCAGGCCGGCTTAAGGCCCGTTATTGTAAACTGCCATATGGGCGGAAAGACTTGTAAAGAAAGGCATGTAAAGGAAGTCACCGAGCCGGACACGATTATGAGCCGGCCGGGACTCTGTAAGCCACCAGACGTCAACCCATGTATATAAGGGGGACGACCCGGTGGCGGCTGAGGGCAAGAAACAATCAAGTCGATCACCAAGCCGGCGAGTTGAGCCTCTTGGAGATCGAAACCTCAGCAATACCAATCCCAACTAGACGTAGGCTTTTACCTTCATCGTAAGGGGCCGAACTAGTATAAAATCCTCTCTCGTGTCCTTTGTCCCGATTAACCCCTTCAAGCTTCCTAGTGCGATGGCCCTACGACTAAGTCCTTGCTCTAGGACATCTGCCGTGACAATTCCATGACAGTGGTGGTTTTATTTTATAGAAATAATTGATCTCTCATGCTTCACTTATATTATTTTAGGAATCCTTTAAAACAGCATGGTAATTTGCTTTTAAGAATAATAAAAACTTTCACATAAGTGCATTGAATACTAAGAGAAGTTTGATACTTGATAATTGTTTTGAGATATGGAGATGGTGATATTAGAGTCATGCTAGTTGAGTAGTTGTGAATTTGAGAAATACTTGTGTTGAAGTTTGTGATTCCCGTAGCATGCACGTATGGTGAACCGTTATGTGATGAAGTCGAAACATGATTTATTTATTTATTGCCTTCCTTATGAGTGGCGGTCGGGGACGAGCGATGGTCTTTTCCTACCAATCTATCCCCCTAGGAGCATGCGCGTAGTACTTTGTTTCGATAAGTAATAGATTTCTGCAATAAGTATGTGAGTTCTTTATGAGTAATGTTGAGTCCATGGATTATACGCACACTCACCCTTCCACATTTGCTAGCCTCTCTATTACCCCGCACCTTTCGCCGGTATGATACACCCACCACATACCTTCCTCAAAACAGCCACCATACCTACCTATTATGGCATTTCCATAGCTATTCCGAGATATATTGCCATGCAACTTTCCACCGTTCCGTTTGTTATGACACGCTTCATCATTGTCATATTTCCATGCATAATCATGTAGTTGACATTCTATTTGTGGCAAAGCCACCTTTCATAATTTTCTTACATGTCACTCTTGATTCATTGCATATCCCGGTACACCGCCGGAGGCATTCACATAGAGTCATATTTTGTTCTAAGTATTGAGTTGTAATTCTTGAGTTGTAAGTAAAAAGAAGTGTGATGATCATCATTATTAGAGCATTGTCCCAGTGAGGAAAGGATGATGGAGACTATGATTCCCCCACAAGTCGGGATGAGACTCCGGACGAAAAAAAAAGAAAGGAGGCCAAAAGAAAAAAAAGAAAGAAGGCCCAAATAAAAAATGAGAGAAAAAGAGAGAAGGGACAATGTTACTATCCTTTTTCCACACTTGTGCTTCAAAGTAGCACCATGATCTTCATGATAGAGAGTCTCCTATGTTGTCACTTTCATAAAATAGTGGGAATTTTACATTATAGAACTTGGCTTGTATATTCCATTGATGGGCTTCCTCAAATTGCCCTAGGTCTTCGTGAGCAAGCAAGTTGGATGCACACCCACTTAGTTTCTTTAGTTGAGCTTGCATACACTTATAGCTCTAGTGCATCCGTTGCATGGCAATACCTACTCACTTACATTGATATCTATTGATGGGCATCTCCATAGCCCGTTGATACACCTAGTTGATGTGAGACTATCTTCTCCTTTTTGTCTTCTCCACAACCACCATTCTATTCCACCTATAGTGCTATGTCCATGGCTCACGCTCATGTATTGCATGAAAGTTGAAAAAGTTTGAGAACATCAAAAGTATGAAACAATTTATTGGCTTGTCATTGGGTTGTGCATGATTTAATATTTTGTGTGATGAAGATAGAGCATAGCCAGACTATATGATTTTGTAGGGATAACTTTCTTTGGCCATGTTATTTTGAGAAGACATGATTGTTTAGTTAGTATGCTTGAAGTATTATTATTTTTATGTCAATATTAAACTTTTATCTTGAATCTTTCGGATATGAACATTCATGCCACAATAAAGAAAATTACATTGAGAAATATGTTAGGAAGCATTCCACATCAAAAATTATGTTTTTATCATTTACCTACTCGAGGACGAGCCGGAATTAAGCTTGGGGATGCTTGATACGTCTCCAAGGTATCTATAATTTTTGATTGTTACATGCTATTATATTATCTGTTTTGGATGTTAATGGGCTTTATTTTACACTTCTATATTATTTTTGGTACTAACCTATTAACCGGAGGCCCAGCTCAAATTGCTGTTTTTTTGCCTCTTTCAGTGTTTCGTAGAAAAGGAATATCAAATATAGTCCAAACAGAATGAAACCTTTGGGAACGTGATTTGTGGAAAAAACATGATCCAGAGGACTTGGAGTGGACGTCAAGAAATCAATGAGGCGGCCATGAGGCAGGGGGTG
This sequence comes from Triticum urartu, assembly GCF_003073215.2. Taxonomy (NCBI): domain Eukaryota; kingdom Viridiplantae; phylum Streptophyta; class Magnoliopsida; order Poales; family Poaceae; genus Triticum; species Triticum urartu. The sequence continues at coordinate 102,031,048 of NC_053025.1, read as the reverse complement.
TGCCTACCCCCTGGGCACGCCCTCCACCCTCATGGGCTCCTCGTTGCTCCACCGACCTACTTCTTCCTCCTATATATATCTACGTACCCCGCTAACATCCAGGAGCACCACAAAACCCTATTTCCACCGCCGCAACCTTCTGTACCCAAGAGATCCCATCTTAGGGCCTTTTCCGGAGCTCCGCCGGAGGGGGCATTGATCACGAAGGGCCTCTACATCAACTCCATGCCCCTCTGATGATGTGTGAGTAGTTTACTTCAGACCTTCGGGTCCATATCTAGTAGCTAGATGACTTCTTCTCTCTCTTTGGATCTCAATACAAAGTTCTCCTTGATTCTCTTGGAGATCTATTCGATGTAACTCTTCTTTTGCGGTGTGTTTGTCGAGACCCGATGAATTGTGGGTTTATGATCAAGTTTATCTATGAACAATATTTGAATCTTCTCTGAATTCTTTTATGTATGATTGGTTTATCATTGCAAGTCTCTTCGAATTATCAGTTTGGTTTGGCCTACTAGATTGATCTTTCTTGCAATGGGAGAAGTGCTTAGCTTTGGGTTCAATCTTGCGGTGCTCGATCCCAGTGACAAAAAGGGAAACATCACATATTTTATTGTTGCCATCGAGGATAAAAAGTTGGGGTTCATATCATATTGCATGAGTTTATCCCTCTACATCATGTCATCTTGCTTAAGGTGTTACTCTGTTCTTATGAACTTAATAGTCTAGATGCATGCTGGATACGGTCAATGTGCGGAGTAATAGTAGTAGATGCAGGCAGGAGTCGGTCTACTTGTCACGGACGTGATGCCTATATACATGATCATATCTAGATATTCTCATAATTATTCGCTTTTCTATCAATTGCTCGACAGTAATTTGTTCACCCACCATAATACTTATGCTATCTTGACAGAAGCCACTAGTGAAACCTATGGCCCCCGGGTCTATTCTCCATCATACAAGTATCCAATCTATTTTATTTTGCAATCTTTACTTTCAATCTATATCATAAAAATACCAAAAATATTTATCTTATTATTATCATCTCTATCAGATCTCACTCTTGCAAGTGGCCGTGAAGGGATTGACAACCCCTTTATCGTGTTGGTTGCGAGGTTCTTATTTGTTTGTGTAGGTACGAGGTGACTTGTGCGTGGTCTCCTACTGGATTGATACCTTGGTTCTCAAAAACTAATGGAAATACTTACGCTGCTTTGCTGCATCACCCTTTCCTCTTCAAGGGAAAACCAACGCAGTGCTCAAGAGGTAGCACAACTCCATTGGTGCCTCTCCGATGATGCGTGAGTAGTTCTTTGTAGACCTTCGGGTCCGTAGTTAGTAGCTAGATGGCTTCATCTCTCTCTCTCTCTCTTGATTCTCAATACAATGGTCTCTTGGAGATCCATATGATGTAACTCTTTTGCGATGTGTTTGTTGGGATCGATGAACTTCGAGTTTATGATCAGATCTATGTTTTTATATCCATGAAAGTATTTGAGTTTGTTTGATCTCTTTTATGCATGATCTCTTATAGCCTCAAATTTCTTCTCTGATATTTGGCTTTTGGTTGGCCAACTTGATCTATTTATCTTGCAATGGGAAGAGGTGCCCGGTAGTGGATTCGATCTTACGGTGCTTGATCCCAGTGACAGAAAGGGAACCGACACGTATGTATTGTTGCTACTAAGGATAAAAAGACGAGATCTATATCTACCGCCATATAGATAAACGGATCTTGTCTACATCATGTCATCATTCTTATTACATTACTCTATTTTTCCATGAACTTAATACAGTAGATGCATGCTGGGTAGCGGCCGATGTGTGGAGTAATAGTAGTAGATGCAGGCAGGAGTCAGTCTACTAATCTTGGACGTGATGCTTATGTAATGATCATTGCCTGGATATCGTCATAATTATTTGAAGTTCTATCAATTGCCCAACAGTAATTTGTTTACCCACCGTTTGCTATTTTTCTTGAGAGAAGCCACTAGTGAAACCTACGGCCCCCGAGTCTTCTTTCTCATATATTTGCCTTGCGATCTACTTTTCCTTTACATTTTTATTCAGATTTATTAAACAAAAAAATCCAAAAATACCTTGCTGCAATTTATTTTATTTGGTGTTCGATCTATCAATATTTGCAACTTTATCTCCTGTTACACGTTGTTTCTGGCGCCGTTACCCGAAAGGGATTGACAACCCCTTTAACACGTCGGGTTGTGAGGTGTTGTTATTTGTGTGTAGGGGTTGTTTGCGTTGTGTTGCTTGGTTCTCCTACTGGTTCGATACCTTGGATTCATAACTGAGGGAAATACTTATTGTCGCTGTGCTACATCATCCCTCCCTCTCCAGGGAAATACCGACGTAGTTCCAGCTACCATCAAGGAGAATTTCTGGCACCGTTGCCGGGGAGGATCTTCAACATAACCAAGTTCCTAATCACAAAACTCATCTCGTTGCAATTTACATTATTTTCCATTTGCCTCTCATTTTCCTCTCCCCCTCTTCACAAAAAATTTGCCGTTTTATTCGCCTCTGTTTTTCCGTTCGCCTTTTTCTCGTCAGATCTATCCTTTTCTTGCAATCATGAGTGATTTCGGTACGGCACCAACAGATGATGGCCTTACTCCTAAGATTGGACGTACGGGCAATCTGGATGCTAAAAATTTTATCTTGGGGCAAGGGAACATTATGGGAAAAGAACGTATCCAAGAATTTTTCAATTGTATTGGGAAGCTTAGCCTTGATGATGCTTCTATACTTACAACTACTAGATCTTATGCGGATGCCATGTCAGCACTAGTTCTGAAACTTGAAAGTAAATTTATTTCTACCCATCCTACCTTGAAAAGATTTTTTTGAGCTCCCCGTTATAAAGAATCATAGAGCTAAAAACTTGGCCACTCTTGTTCTTATGAATGAGTTTGACTACATAATTCGGGAAGCTAGGGAAATCTTTGACTTTTATGGTATAAATCATGAAAAACTTGTGTGAAAGTGTAACTATCCCTAGGTGGTTTTGGTAATTATTAACAATATATAACTCATTGAGCTAATGCTATTTCAAGATAAATATTTCAGGAAAGCTCAATGATTGGCATGGCATGGATTAGAAATGTGGACCCCTCAAAATGCTAAGGACAAAAGATTGGCTCAAGAACTAAAGCTCAAGACTCTACATTTTACTTTTAGTGATCCAAGATCACATTGAGTCCATAGGAAAAGGCAATACTATTAAAAGGGGATGAGGTGTTTATTAATGGGTTGCTTGCTCAAAATGCTTAGTGATATGCTCCAAAAACCCTCAACCACTTTCTCATATCCACATATGTCCCAAACCAAAAGTCAAACTCGGCTCCACCGAAACTTTCTATCCAGCGCCACCGAGTTCTCTTGACATAGCCACTGCCACAAACCCTAGTCACTTCGTTCTCACCAATAGGGATCTCGGTCTCACCGAGATGGGATTGCAAACTCTTTGTTTCCCTTCGTAACGTTTCAGTCCAACAGAGATGAGCGATCGGTCCCACCGAGTTTGCAATGCAAAATCTCTATTTCCCTTTCATAACATTTCGGTCTCATTGAGATGAGCGAATCGGTCCCACCGAGTTTTCCTCACCAACTCTCGGGTTAGCTTATTACCAAAATCGGTCCCATCGAGTTTGTGTAATCTATCTCACCGAGATTACGTTATGCCCTAACCTAATAAAATCGGTCCCACCGAGTTGACATGTCGGTCCCACCGAAATCCTAATGTTCACATTTTGAACTAAATCGGTCTGACCGAGTTTCATGATTCGGTCCGCCAAGTTTGGTGATTTGTGTGTAACGGTTAGATTTTGTGTGGAGGCTATATATACCCCCACCCACCCACTCTTCATTCACGAGGAGAGCCATCAGAACATGCCTACACTTCCAACATTCATTTTCTGAGAGAGAACTACCTACTCATGTGTTGAGACCAAGATATTCCATTCCAGCCATATGAATCTTTGATCTCTAGCCTTCTCCAAGTTGCTTTCCACTCAAATCATCTTTCCACCAAATCCAAATTAGTGAGAGAGTTGAGTGTTGGGGAGACTATAATTTGAAGCACAAGAGCAAGGAGTTCATCATCAACACATTGTCTATTACCTTTTGGAGAGTGGTGTCTCCTAGATTGGTTAGGTGTCACTTGGGAGCCTCCATCAAGATTGTGGAGTTGAACCAAGGAGTTTGTACGGGCAAGGAGATCACCTAATTCATGAAGATCTACCCTAGTGATGCAAGTCCTTCGTGGGCGATGGACATGGTGGGATAGACAAGGTTGCTTCTTCGTGAACCCTTCGTGGGTGGAGCCCTCCGTGGACTCACGCAACCATTACCCTTCGTGGGTTGAAGTCTCCACCAACGTGGATGTACGATAGCACCACCTATCAGAACCATGCCAAAAATCTCCGTGTCTACATTGTGTTTGCTCCCTGCAAACTCCTCCCTTTACCTTCATGTGCAATGTTTTACATTCCGCTGCTATACTCTTAGACTTGCATGTGTATGTTGATTGCCAGACTAGTGCTAAGTTGCTAAAATCTGCCAAGACTTAAAATTGGGAAAAGGCTAGATTTTTATTTGGTCAAGTAGTCTAATTACCACCCCCCTCTAGACGTACTTTCGATCCTACAAGTGGTATCAGAGCTTTGGTCTCTGTTTGCCTTGATTTCCATAGCTTTGGTGATCATAGCCTTGGTTTCATAACCTAGGAGAGTATGGCGTCTAGCGAGGGAAATTACCACCATAGAGGTCCTTACTTTGATGGTACTAATTTTGCTAGTTGGAAGCATAAGATGAAAATGCATATTCTTGGACATAACCCCGCCGTTCGGGCTATTGTGTGTATTGGCTTGCAAGGTAAATTCTTTGACGGGGGAGAACCAAACCGTGAAGCTACCACGGAAGAGTTAAAGGTGCTGCAATACAACGCTCAAGCTTGCGATATCCTCTTCAATGGATTGTGCCCCAAAGAATTCAACAAAATCAGCCGTCCTGAGAATTCAAATGAAATTTGGGATACTTAGATTGATATGCACAATGGTACCGACTCCGTCAAGGAATCCAAATTGGATGTGCTTCAAAGTCAACTTGACAAGTTCAAAATGAAGAATGGTGAAGGTGTCGCTGAAATGTACTCCATGCTTGCTCTCATCACAAATGAGATTGCCTACTTAGGAAGTGAAGAGATGACTGATAGATTCATCATCAAGAAGATCCTAAGATCCTTGGATGGAAAATATGATACCGTGTGCACATTGATCCAAATGATGCCCAATTACAAATATCTCAAGCCTACGGAAGTCATTGGAAGAACTGTTGCTCATCATATGTCACTCAAGGATAAGGAAGAGCTTCACAACAAGTCAAGTGGTGCTTACAAAGCCTCATGTGATGCTCCTCCATCATCAAGTGAGAAACAAGCCTTCAATGAAGAATTGAGCCTAATGGTGAAGAACTTCAACAAGTTCTACAAGAGTATAAGCAAGGAAAGAAGTTCCAAGTCATGGTCCTACAATAACAAAAGATCTTAGAGTCGTGAACATAATTGCTAAAATTGTGGAAGACCCGGACACTACTCCAATGAGTGTACGGCTCCCTACAAAAGAAGAGAAGATTCACCCCAAAGGAGAAGTAGAAGAGAAGAATCACCACCAAGAGAGAGAAGGAGTAGAGATGACCGTTATGAACGAAGAACATCATGGAGAAGCAAGGATTCGGGAAGGAAGGACAAATCATCAAAGAGCTACACAAAACAAATACATCAAGCTCATGTTGGTGAATGGGTATCCGGCTCCGACTCCGACATTCACTCCGAGAGAAGTTATCAGTCCGACTCCGAATATACTTAAGATGAAGGTGTTGCCGGTCTAGCACTTGTGTCAACCAACTCCTACGACATATTTGAGTCACCAAATGAAGGAATTGAAAGATGCTTCATGGCTAAAGGCTCAAAGGTATCACACCCCGAGTATGTTGATTTCAGTAGTGATGAAGATGATTTGCTAGGTGATTATGATTTACTTGTTGACAACTCTAGTTATGAAAACTATGATGAACTTGCTATTAATCATGCTAATCAAGATAAAATGAATGATGATGATAAGAAGGAGATTGAGCGTCTAACTAAAGAACTAAACACTCTTAATAAGTTAGCTCATGAAACTACCTTAGAAAATCATCGAGAGCTTTTAAAGACTCATGAAAAGTTATGCCTTGAAACGCTCAACCTTGAGCAAGAGCATTGGTTCTTAAAGGCAATCAACGATGATCTTCGCAAGAAAAGTTCTTCTTACTTTGCCAAGCATTTACTCTTGTCTACTTACATTCCACAAGTTAAATCTAGCAACAAAAGTAAGAAAGATTCTTCATCTAGTAGTAACAATAATCATGCTAAATCCAATGTTGTTGCTTCTAGTAGTTCTCTTGATTCCACTAATGATTCTCTTAGCCAAGTTACACTTGAGCAAGAAAATAGCTTATTGAAGGGAAATAGAGAGAAAGGTGTTTACAAGAGCCTTGCCGAAAGTAAGCAATTCGAGGAAATTGTATGAAAGCAAGGAAGACACCGGAAGAATCAAGGAATTGGTTTTGAATGGAAGTTCAATGCCAATGGAGTTGAGTGGGAAGAAGATCAATACCCCAAGACGAAGTTTGTTCCTCAACAAGATAAGTATGATCCTACTTCCTTTCAAGGGACACAAGCTCAAGATGATCTTCCACCACAAGACCACAAGCTAAAAGGGAAGGACAAGCTTCAAGAGGAGATTGATGCATTTGAAGAAGCTCCCAATGCCTTGGTCAAGTGGGTTCCCAAGACTACATCAAGTTCTACTACATCAAGTATGACTACAACTCTAAGGATTCCCATCAGGATGATGTGGATCCCGAAGAACAAGAACTAGAGAGTTCTTGTGGGTGACTCCGCCAACATACTTCACTCATATCTTTTGGCAGGGACATGTGCAAACAACTTCCGCATCTTGCACTAGTTCTAGGAGTCACAAACCCTCTTGTTGGTAAGACAAGGGAAAAGGTAACCTAATGCTTTCATGGACATCATCTTGTGTGAACATCACTCTATGTCTATGGATATCCTTTTTTGTTCCTTGTGGGACTAACCCGTGTAGGTATTGAAAGTGCAACTCACTTCAAATGGATTGCTCTGAATGATATACATCAACATTGAGCATCTACATATTCAACACCTACATGAAGTCATCATCGACATAACCCAAGGTTAGTTCATGCCTCTTAGGGGGGATATCACATCTAGGGGGGAGCTTTACTCTAACAAATTGAGCTAAAGAAACTCTAATGGTGTGAACACAACAATGCATTATGTAAAAGTGGTAACCCCACTTGTGCTTAAATGATGAGTATGACCTACGATCAAATGTTTTCATTTGACTCCTCAGTCAATACACTCATATATAGATCACCTAGTCATTGCCAATTGCTTGATAGATGCTAGAGTGTTTGTGCATGCTTTGTCACATATTTTAATTTGCCATTTTATTGTGTGAGCATGTTGATTGCATATTTCTCTCATTCAAGGTCATCCACTTGTTGTTTTGATTGTTTGGCATTTTCTCCTTTGCCAAGTGGATGGACAAGAATGCCTAAGAACCTCCTCTAGATACCTACACTTTTCTCGTCTCAAACTCTATGCATGCTACATCACAAAGTTTGATCAAGTCAGATTCGAACCACTCTACGTGAGGAGCACTCGGAGTCCCCAATTCGTCATAGACTTAAACCTCCAAAACCTCTTTGTCCATTTTGGTATGACCGATTCATCCAGTTCGGTCACACCGAGTTCACTAAGTTGATCTAGGTTTTCAATCTCACTGCAACCGATTTGAACTCTTCGGTCACACCGAGTTGTAGTAACCGCTTGCGATTCTGCATCTCGGTGCCACTGAGTTGTTCCACTCGGTCACACCGACAGGGTCGGGATATGTAAACCCACGGGTGAAATTTTTAAAATTTCTTCAAACCCTCTCAGCCCATGCGTGTCCTGCTCTGCCTCCTCGGGTCTCTAGATCGTCTCCTCGCCGCCAGCGACCTCCCACCGCTGGTTTCCATCACCGTCAATGGAAATCTGCTCCGCCGTTGCCACCGTAGAGAACTCCCGCCAAACTAGGGTATGGGTTCGACTCTTTGTGCTATTTCCTTACTCCGATTCATAGCACATTGCTTTGCCATGATCTTTACCACATATGAGAACACTCTATCCAGAGAAAACATCCTTTAGGTTAGATTTGATTCGAAAATTTAGGGTTAGGTTTCCGCCGAACTCATCTCGGACCGACCGATTTGTAGGAATCGGTCTCACTGATTTGGCTTAGGCCATTGCACATGCGTTTTCGGTCTGACCGGAAATTGCAAATCAGTGTGACCGAGATCGGTTCTCTATGAAACCCTAGCAGTCTTGGTGCCACCGAACTATGACTCGGTCTGACCGAGTTCACTAGTTTAGGTTCCAAAATTGCTTCGGTATCACCAAGTCTAACAAATCTCTAGCTCCGAAATGCTTTTTGTGGAGAACTAAAATTAAGTTTTTGAGTCATCTATTTTGCAAAAACTCTGCACTTTGTGATGCTCATCCACTCTACCTCATCTACATCTATTCACAGGGTTTGCCGTCGGTGTGTTTGCCAAGATGTCTGACCAGAGTGACAGTCAGAACAGATCTGAAGAACAAGTGCAATTGAGTGAGGGTTATGACCCCTCAAGTAGCTATGATGAGGTCAGCATGAGCACACCTAGTAACTTGCCCAAGGCAGCCGCCAGGTCAAGGAAGAAGAGAACCTCTGATTCTGAGGATGAGGATTATGTGGCTGTAGAAGAAGAAGTCAGCTCAAAGAAGAAAGTCTTGAAGAAGGAGTATGGCACAGCTGCTGCAACAAAGCCAGGCTTGAACAAGAAGGCACCAGAAAAAAGGATTCCTATGTCTAAGGCCAGAGCTTCTACTCAAGAAACTATGTAGTTCACTCTTGAACCCAAAGAAGCTGGAGATGGCAAGAAGAGTAAGGAGAGGGTCAAGAAGACCACTGCCAGAGTCCTTGGGAGATCATCCATGTTTAAAGATCCAGCAAAAGAAGAGGAAGAGGAAGAGGATGCTGCACCAGCACCAAAGTCCCAAAAGCTTATGGCAGATGCAATCAAGTCAGGGGCTGCCACATCAAAGCCCAAAACTGCTCCCAAAGCAACAACTCAAGCTTAGAAGCTTTCTAAGCCCAACAGAAGCACCAGAAACATTCTAGCTAAAGAGAAGAACAAGGCCCAAGTGCCTGAAGCAAAGAAGAGGATGATGAATCCCTTGTATTGAGGAAACTGAAACCCAAGATTCCGGACCACAATGATGCTCATCCTGTGGCTAAGGACATGCATATCAGGAAAGATGCAGGACTGAGATAGTGGAGACAGTCTGATCCCTATGTTGTGAGGAGGAGGACTATAGTTGATTACAAGTTTCATACCAAAGAACAACAAGACTTCTATGAGACTATTCTGCTTGACAAGAAGCCAGTTTTTTGTGACATGAGATGGGTTGATTGGGAATACATTAAAGAGAATGAAGATCACTTCCCAGGTGTACAAGACAACTTCAAAGCTTGTGGAGTCTATGAGTTTGTGGGTCAAAAGTTGACCAAATGGAATGATGAGCTAGTTATGCAATTTTACTCCACTGCTCACTTCTATCCAGATGGAAGGATAGTATGGATGTCTATAGTTACTAGGTACCAATCAATAATTGAAGAATGGGACAAGCTGATTAATGTCCTAGAAGAACATGAGAATGACTTGGATGTGTATGCCAAGAAGAAGAAAGACCACAACTCTACAGCAAACATGTACAAAGAGATCCCTGATAAAGCTTTGGAGACACACAAGCTTGGATCTATACACTATCTGTTGTCTAGTCTTCCTACCATTAACACCATCTTAAGGCATACTTTGCTACCCAAGTCTGGAGATCACAAGATGATTAGAGGACATTCCAACAACTTGCTGCAAATATTTGATGTACCTCAAAAATTCAAGGTCATGAGTCTAATTGTAGAGACAATCAAGAGGACAGCAGCAGATCAGAAAAGATCTTGTGGGTATTCTCCACACATTCAGGAGCTCATCAACTCAAAGATGGGCACAGGCACCTACTTGTTGGACAAGGAGCACTTACCTCTGTACCCTGAATTTGAAGACAACATAGTTGTGATGAATGAGAATGAACCTTTATCATCTCAAGCACAAGAGAAGAGAGCTAAGGCTAAGGCAGAGAAAGCTACAAGCATGCCAAGTGTAGAGGAAGCATCTCAGGCGTTCCTGAAGAGCAATCAAGATCAGCTAGCATATCTGATCTAGTCTACTTTGAGGATTGAGAAGGGCTTGCCCACCCTGACTAAGAATCAAGAGAGCTTGGAGGGGATTGTTGAGACAAAATTCTATGATCTTGATCTGAAGGTTACTGAGATACAGACAGCTGTTGAGCAGCTCCAGGAGGAAGCTGAGGAGAGGAGAGGAAAGGCAACTATGGATGCTTTTCAGTGTGTGCCACAAGGTCAGAGGTCTGCTACAGTGCCAGTACCAGATTCTAGAGCTACATCGTCAGCACCGGTAGCTACAGCTTCAGTGCCACCTCCAGCACCCACTCCACTAGCTCCAACTACATCAACAGATGCCATCATCCTTGGAGTTCTCTCTACACCACCTCCTGAAGACCGAGCCTGAGAGACGCATAGCACTATGCATTTTCAATCTTTTTGGTAACTTGTTGCCAAAGGGGGAGAAATGTATAGATCATAGGCTTCGAGAGAGAGTGTTTTGCTTCTTTGTCTCTCTTGCTTTTGGTTGAACTTTATTGTGTGCTTGGTTGATACTTTATGTTTGTGTGAGATACTTGTTTGATCATGTGTTTGATCATATGCTACTTTAATGCTTTCTTGGATGATATTATCTCTTATATCCCATATATGATCATTCACTTTGCTTGGTGATGAGTGCATGCTTCTAATTTCTATCATTTTGAGCACTCCACCAAGATGTATGTGACATGGAAGAGTAATCCATGATCCTAATCGATTGTGCATTTGCATTCAAAAGCAAATTTTAAATAATGCACAAATTTAGGGGGAGCTCTTACTTATCACATACTTCTCAAACCGACAATGTATTTCAATCTTATGATCATTTGTCGAAGCTTTGATCTATATGTTGTCATCAATTACAAAAAAGGGGGGAGATTGAAAGTGCAACTATCCCTGGGTGGTTTTGGTAATTATTAACAACATATAGCTCATTGAGCTAATGCTATTTCAAGATAAATATTTCAGGAAAGCTCAATGATTGGCATGGCATGGATTAGAAATATGGCCCCTCAAAATGCTAAGGACAAAAGATTGGCTCAAGCTCTAAAGCTCAAGACTCTACATTTTACTTTCAGTGATCCAAGATCGCATTGAGTCCATAGGAAAAGCCAATACTATTAAAAGGGGATAAGGTGTTTCTTAATGGGTTGCTTGCTCAAAATTCTTAGTGATATGCTCCAAAAACCCTCAACCACTTTCTCATATCCACATATGTCCCAAACCAAAAGTCAAACTCGGCCCCACCAAAACTTTCTATACGGCACCACCGAGTTCTCTTGACATAGCCACTGCCACAAACCCTAGTCACTTCGATCTCACCGATAGGGATCTCGGTCTCACCGAGATGGGATTTCAATCTCTCTGTTTCCCTTCGTAATGTTTCGGTCCAACCGAGATGAGCGATCGGTCCCATCGAGTTCGCAATGCAAACTCTCTGTTTCCCCTTCGTAACGTTTCGGTCTCACCGAGATGAGCGAATCGGTCCCACCGAGTTTGCCTGACCAACTCTCTGGTTAGCTTATTACCAAAATCGGTCCCGTCGAGTTTGTGTAATCGGTCTCACCGAGATTACGTTATGCCCTAACCCTAATGAAACCGGTCCCACCGAGTTGACATGCCGGTCCCACCGAAAATCCTAACGTTCACATTTTGAACTAAATCGGTCTGACTGAGTTTTATGATTCTTTCCCACCGAGTTTGGTGATTTGTGTGTAACGGTTAGATTTTGTGTGGAGGCTATATATACCCCTCCACCCACTTTTCCTTCGTGAGGAGAGCCACCAGAACATGCCTACACTTCCAACATTAATTTTCTGAGAGAGAACCACCTACTCATGTGTTGAGACCAAGATATTCCATTTCAACCATGTGAATCTTGATCTCTAGCCTTCTCCAAGTTTCATTCCACTCAAATCATCTTTCCACCAAATCCAAATCAGTGAGAGAGTTGAGTGTTGGGGAGACTATCATTTGAAGCACAAGAGCAAGGAGTTCATCATCAACACACCGTCTATTACCTTTTGGAGAGTGGTGTCTCCTAGATTGGTTAGGTGTCACTTGGGAGCCTCCGTCAAGATTGTGGAGTTGATCCAAGGAGTTTGTACGGGCAAGGAGATCGCCTACTTCATGAAGATCTACCCTAGTGAGGCAAGTCCTTCGTGGGCGATGCCCATGGTGGGATAGAAAAGGTTGCTTCTTCGTGGACCCTTAGTGGGTGGAGCCCTCCGTGTACTCGAGCAACCATTACCCTTCGTGGGTTGACGTCTCCACCAACGTAGATGTACGATAGCACCACCTATCAGAACCACGCAAAAAATATCCGTGTCTACATTGCGTTTGCTCCCTCCAAACTCCTCCCTTTACCTTCATGTGCAATGTTTTACATTCCGCTGCTATACTGTTAGAATTGCATGTGTAGGTTGATCGCTTTACTAGTGCTAAGTTGCTAAAATTTGCCAAGACTTAAAAATTGGAAAAGGCTAGATTTTTATTTGTTCAAGTAGTCTAATCACCCTCCCCCTCTAGACATACTTTAGATCCTACACTGTGATAGATAAAATCCATTACAATAGTGACTATTCTTTAAGACATTTGCTTGGGGAAAATAAGATCTTTGATGAGAATCTTAAAAAGGAAGTCCCAGTTCTAGATAATCCAACAAGTTTTCAATAATGTTAGTCAACATTACTCTTGGATTATTGTGGGAAATCAAAAGGGGTATGATGAAAACCAACTTAGGATTGCAAATGCCTCTATGGATAACATGTTTTATGTTGTGTTTACAAAGCCTCATTGTAACACCCTCGATGCGACTATAGCTCCCACGTGTCGAGGCACGACTTAGAGATATAATCGCATTGAAGGCATATGTCGCAAGTTAGGAAATCTTCAGAACATCCCATGTAATATAATAATAAAAGGGGAGAACATAGTTGGCTTACACTCACCACGTCAATCAAGTACATAAATAACATTACATCATCCAAACACTCATGGCCCGACTAGGGCGCCAAAATAAAAGAGAACCCAACATGCGACAACGGTCCCAATCACCCCCAACTGGGCACCACTACTGATCGTCGGGAAAGGAAACATAGTATCGTTGAGAGTCTTCGTCGAACTCCCACTTGAGCTCATACGCGTCTCCTGGAGCGGAATCATCAGGCCCTGCATCTGGTGTAATAGTAATCTGTGAGCCACAGGGACTCAGCAATCTCGCACCCTCGCGATCAAGACTATTTAAGCTTATAGGTGTGGCAAGGTAAAATATGAGTGGAGCTGCAGCAAGCGACTAGCAAGTGTGGTGGCTAACTTATTCGCAAAAGAGAGCGAGAAGAGGAGGCAAAGCACGAGCGGGAAGCTAGAGAACAACCTGCACAAACATTACTCCAACACCGTGTCCACTTCCCAGACTCCGCTGAGAAGAGGCCATCACGGTAACACACTCAGTTGATTCATTTTAATTAATTAAGGTTCAAGTTATATACAACCGAACATTAACAAATTCCCATCTGCCCATATCCGCGGGCACGGCTTTCGAAAGTTCAATCCCTGCAGGGGAGTCCCAACTTAGCCCATGACAAGCTCTCACGGTCAACGAAGGAATAGACCTCCTCCCAAGACGTTCCGATCAGACTCGGTATCTTGGTAACTCAAGACACTTCGATAGGTTAAAACAAGACCAGCAACACCGCCCGAATGTGCCGACAAATCCCGATAGGAGCTGCACATATCTCGTTCTTAGGGCACACTCAGATGAGACTAGCTACGAGTAAAACCAACCCTCAAGTTTCCCCGAGGTGGCCCCGCAGGCAGCTCAGTTCGGACCAACACTCAGAGGGAGCACTGGCCCGGGGGGGGTTAAAATAAGATGACCCTTGTGCTCCGGTAACCCAAGAGAAAAAGAGGCTAGGTGGCGAATGGTAAAACCAAGGTTGGGCATTGCTGGAAAAGCTTTAAACAAGGCGAACTATCAAGGGGTTCCCATTATAACCCAACCGCGTAAGGAACGCAAAAATCCGGGAACATAACACCGAAATGATGGAAACTAGGGCGGCAAGAGTGGAACAAAACACTAGGCGAGGGGCCGAGCCTTCCACCCTTTACCAAGTATATAGATGCATTAAGATAACTAGGCAATATAATGATATCCCAACAAGTAAATAAAAGATGTTCCAACAAGGAACGGCCTCCAATTTTCACCTGCAACTAGCAACGCTATAAGAGGGGCTGAGCAAAGCGGTATCATAGCCAATCAATGGTTTGCTAGGACAATGGTGGGTTAGAGGTTTGTCATGGAAATTTGGGAGGCTTGAAAGCAAGTGGTAGGCATCGTAGCAATGGCATAGCAAAAGAGCGAGCAAATTAGCATAGCAAAGATAGTAGTGATTTTGAGGGTATGATCATCTTGCCTGCACAGTTGTCAGAGTTGACTGGATCCTCAAGAGCAAACTCAACAGGCTCCTCATTAGCGAAATCGTCTCCCGGCTCTACCCAAACAAGACAAACAAGCAACAAGGATACAATCAACCACGTGCAAGACCAAGCAATATGATGAAATGATGATATGCTATGCGGGATGCGATGCGGGATGCAAAATGCAAGATATGAAAGGAAATGCATGAACCTGTCCTCAACTTGGAAATCCAAATGTGCCACTGGAAAGATGAGATGAAATCGCTTGAAATGATATAAAGAACGCCGGAATCGGAGTTACGGTTTGGAAATGGCAAGAGATTCAAAAATGACACCGGTCTGCGATTTACAGCAAGTAGGCATCTAAATGCAATGAAATGAACATGCTACAGCAACCAAACATGACAACAAAATACATGGCAGGGATGCACACAAGATGCTTAACAAAAGTCTAGCACTGAGCTACGGCCAATTCATCCATTAACAGGTTCAAACAAGCATGGCAAAAACGCAAATGGTAAAACAGATCTCAGACTTAGTGAAAT
Source organism: Triticum urartu (assembly GCF_003073215.2). Classification (NCBI taxonomy): domain Eukaryota; kingdom Viridiplantae; phylum Streptophyta; class Magnoliopsida; order Poales; family Poaceae; genus Triticum; species Triticum urartu. Next base: position 102,015,681 of record NC_053025.1, on the reverse strand, counting down.
TAACACTTGTCTGGAATTTCAGATCATATAGCCCTCTTCGGAGCAACAAAACAACATGCTACAGGACCTGAACATGACAAAGAAAGACATGGCATGGAGCTTCTCAACAAGCTTAACAAAAGTCTCTTAGTGACCTTGAGCCAAAAGGGATCACAAAATATACTAACAAGCACACGAACATAGCAAAAACATGATCAGTTTTCAGACTTACTGAAAACTGGGACATGCTGAAACATAACTCATGAAGGCATGTTTACGAGCTCGATGCACTCACCATGGTGCAAGTCATGGCAAGAAAAGCATACATCCCTTAAGAAGGCACAAAATGGAAGCTAGACATGGCAAGAACAATAGCATAGCTTGCACGGATCAACTACAATAACATCGCCAAAATCGCAAACAAGTTGACGATCTACCCAGATTCACAAAGTAGCAAAATTAGAGCTCGATTGACTCAAGCTAGGGTGCTCCATAATTGCAAACAAAGACATGGATGGACAGAGCACTACAAGGTTAACAAAACTCCCTTACTGATCATCCTCAAAAGAGGCACGGATCACTAGGAAACAACACGAACATATGGCATCGTGAGATGAACAAACCCAGGACTTAGTGAAATCACAAAGTCCCTGAAAACAGAATTAGCAAGTGCACCAGTTTACAAGCTTGCACAAGTCACCACACACATCCTAAAAATACATGGGTTGCACCTCTGGAAAGATGGCAAAATGCTTAACAAAACATATGAAGAACTCACGGGCATAGCATGCACACAATAATCATGGCAAAAATGACAAAAGTGCTAAACGGAGTAACAGATCTGACAGTTAACTCAAGTAGCCCTCTTCTAACAGCATTTCGGGCATCAAGATGAGCTCAAATGAAAATGATGCAATAGAATGAAATGATGTACTCTCTGAGATGAACATTTTGATATGCTATATGCATGAATCGGAGCTACGGATGCAAAGTTACGGGGCCTCGAACAGGGGAATATGGATCAAGAATTTCAGGACAGCAAAAAAAAAACAACCTCGCGAAAATTAGGGTTTACTGTAGCCGTCTCGATCCGATCTGGATCAGGGCGCGCGGAGCCTGAGGATCGCCGGCGAGCCTTGCCGGCTCCGGCGAGCGAAGAAGCAGCGGGGAGGCGCGGGTCCGGTCGGTGGGGCGGCGGCTGGCGACGCCGGGCCCGGCTCCGGTCGCCGGAGTCCCGCGGCGGGGCGGCGAGCTCCGGGCGGAGGCGGCTCAGGGCGGCGGGCGTTGGTGTGGCGGCGGGGCATGGTGGGGTCCGGCCGGCGGCGAACTCCGGCCGACGAGACGGCGGGGAGGGGAAGAGGCAGGCGCGGGGAGGCGGGAGCCTCGGGCGGCGGCGGCGACCGGGCCCGCGCGGGCCGGATCTGGGCCCCGCGGGCCGCGCGGAGAGAGAGAGAGCTGTCGGGTGAGGTGGCGGGCGCCGATTGGCTTGGAGCGGCGGCGGGGATGACGTGGCGAGCTACGATAGGCCGGAGTGAGGTGGCGGCGACCGATGGACACGTCCGGTGCGGCGGGATGGACACGTCCGGTGGCGCGAGGAGGAAGATGGCTAGGGTTCATCCGCGAATTTCGGGAGGGGAGCACATATTTATAGGTAGAGGGGGGTGTAGCGGTCCCCCGCGGGACAGGTGGCGCGACGCGGTTGGGCGGCGGTGGCGGCGGACGTTGTCCGGCTCCGCCCGGACACGTCCGGAGCGGCGGATCTGGGATTTTTTTAGGGTTAGGGGGGAGAGGATCCGTGAATTGGAATGGGGGGTGTATATATAGGCATAGGGGGAGCTAGGAGAGTCCAAATGAGGTGCGGTTTTCGGCCACGCGATCGTGATCGAACGCTCTAGGACATGGAGCAAAGTTTGGTGGGTTTTGGGCCAAATTGGAGGGGTGTTGGGCTGCAACACACACGAGGCCTTTTCGGTCCCTCGGTTAACCGTTGGAGTATCAAACGAAGTCCAAATGGTACGAAACTTGACAGGCGGTCTACTGGTAGTAAACCAAGGCCGCTTGGCAAGTCTCGGTCCAATCCGGAAATGTTTAATCCCCACACACGAAAGAAAGCTAGAAATGACCACCGGAGGAGAACGAAGCGCCGGAATGCAAAACGGACAACGGGGAAAATGCTCGAATGCATGAGATGAACACGTATGCAAATGCAATGCACATGATGACATGATATGAGATGCATGACAATGACAACAACACACGGAGACAAAAACCCGAACCCGAGGAAATAAACATAAATTCACGCCGGAAACGGCAAGAGTTGGAGTACAAATAGGGAAAGTTACATCCGGGGTGTTACACTCATGATGAAAATACCCCTAAGAAAGTAAAGAACAGGGATGACAAAACTTAGATCCTTGCTCTATGCCTAGCTAAGGGCATAAAACAATAGCACTTGTTGGGAGGCAACCCAATGAATAAAATTTAGTTTTGCTTTTTTCTTTCTGTTCTTGTGTGTTTACACAATTATGCTACTCTTATGATTGTGTTTTTAATTTTTATTTAGTGTTTGTGCCAAGTAAAGCCTGTAGGATCTTCTTGGGAAATAGTTGTTTGATCTTGGTGAAAAAACAGAAAGTTTTACGCTCACAAAATTAATTTTATTTTTTTACCAGAGAGCGATAAAATACCCATTCCAATTGCAGTTGATCAATATACAAATTTCTCAAGTCTTCCTAAGTTTTCAAAATTTTTGGAGTTACAGAAGTATTCGAAATAGTCAGATTGCGACAGGCTGTTCTGTTTTGACAGATTCTGTTTTCTTTGTGTTGTGTGCTTATTTTGATGGCTCTATGGTTTTCTTTGATGAGTTTTTGCCATAGAAAAGTTGGAATACAATAGCTATAATACAAAAACAAAATATGAATTGGTTTGATACAGCACTTTTAGTAGTGGTTTATTACTCTTATACTAACGGATCTCATGAAGGCTTTGTTGAGTTTTGTGTGATTGAAGTTTTCAAGTTTTGGGTTATCTTACGATGGATGAAGGAAGGATGTAAGAGCATAAGCTTGGGGATGCCCCGGCATCCCAAGCTATTATCCAAGAATGAGCAACCAACTAAGCTTGGGGATGCCCCCGAGTGGCATCCCCGCTTTCTTCCAACAACTATCAGTATTTTACTCGAGACTATATTTTTATTCGTCACATGATATGTGTTTTGCTTGGAGTGTCTTGTATGATATGTGTCTTTGCTTGTTTTATTTTGTGTTTTAAGTCATCAATGCTTGCTGGACACACCTATTTGAGAGAGCCAAAATTATTTCATGATTTGTTAGAATTGCTCTCTATGCTTCACTTAAATCTTTTATGAGCTAGGACTTGCTCTGGTGCTTCACTTATATATTTTTGAGCATGGTGTGCTTTGTTATTTTTGAATAATTTCTCTTTCTTCACTTAGATTTATTTGAGAGTTAGTAAAAATTTTAAGAAATTCTCTCTTGCTTCACTTAAATTATTTTGAGAGAAAGAAAATTTGTTATGCTCATGATCTTCACTTATATTTGTTCGAGCTTATGAAAAACAACACATGAAAATTAGTGCCAAAGTGATAGATATCCAAGAAGGATAAAGAAAACTAAAATGCCATGAAGATCATTGGACAAAATAAACTTGATTCTCATTAATAGTTTTGAGATATGATGATGTGATATGTGAGTTATGTTGATGAGTAATTATGCTTTAGTAAGAATATTTGTGTTAAGGTTTGTGATTCCCTATGCAACTACGAAAGTCAATAGGCATGCAATGAAATTATATCTTACTTGTGGTGCATTATTCGGTGTTATTTATGCTTAATGCTTGCTTATGAGATTATCCGTTTCTTGGTTGGTTGCTTCTCAATCTTTTTCTAGCCTTCATTTTGCACTAAGTATGACCTCTAATTGTGCATCCAAAATCCTTTAAACCAGTTTTGCCACATGAGTCCACTATATCTACCTATATGCGGTATTATTTTGCCATCCTAAGCAAATTTGCATGTGCCATCTCTAATTTGCAAAATAAACTTCTCTTTTGTGTGTTTGTTTCACTCGCGGAGCGGTGAGGGGTGGCTAATATTTTCCATGGTAGATGTGTTATTCTCAAGACAAGTGTTTATTCACTTGTCATTGCAGGAGAGTAAGGCAAAGGTATTAGGGATGCCCAGTCCCGAAATGCAAAAAGAAATGAATTTACTTTAGGTTGTCAAATAATAAATTCCTTGGAAAGTGTTGGTATGGAGGGCACCCATGGATACAGTTTGCCATGGAAAGTGAAAGTTATGGTGGAAAAAGGAATAAACTTTATTTTCTGTTTGAGAACCGCTTATGATATATCTATGCATGGAAAGTATTGGGAACTCTAAGTCGTTTTCATTGGTGGGATGGATACACCTCCCAAAATGTTTTTATCTCATATTTTTCGCTTTGAGCTCTAGCACCTCTACAAATCCCTACTTCCCTCTACGAAGGGCCTTTCTTTTACTTTATGCAATTTTTATTTTGAATCTCCATCTTCTCTCATAAAAGCACCAACTAGGAGGCAATATGATCGTGCTCAAGTATTGAGTGTAGTTAGTATGTGAGTGTGTTTCATGAATGGATCAATGTTTGAGCATGATGGGCTAGGGATAACTTATTTTAGCATTGATATTTTGAAAGACATGGTTGCTTATTGATATGCTTGAGTATCTAAATTATTATGTCAAAACTAGACTATTGCTTTGAATCACATAAAAGTCCAAATGTCCATGCTATAAAGAAAAGAATATGATATGACTTGATGAACAGCACTCCACATCAAAAATTCTATTTTTATCACTTACCTACTCGAGGACGAGTAGGAGTTAAGCTTGGGGATGCTAATATGTCTCCAACGTATCTATAATTTTTATTGTTCCATGATGTTTTATTATCATTTTATAGTCATTTTATATCATTTTTGGTACTAACCTATTGACATAGTGCCAAGTGCCAGTTGTTGTTTTTCCATATTTTTTACATCGCAGAAAATCAATATCAAACGGAGTCCAAATGCCAGGAAACTTCACGATGATTTTTATGGGCCAGAAGAAATGCAATGGGCCCTAGTTGCACCTTGGGGGGTCCCCGAGGGGGCACAACCCACCAGGGCACGCCAGGAGGCCCAGACGCGCCCTGGTGGGTTGTGCCCACCTCGGGTGCCCCCGGACCACCTCTTTGCTCTATAAATACCCCAAAAATACCAGAACCCTAGGGGAATCGACGAAATATTCATCCATCCAACACAGAGTCCAGAATCACCAGATCCAATCTAAACACCATCTCAGATGGGGTTCACCACCTCCATTGGTGCCTCTCCGATGATGCGTGAGTAGTTCTTTGTAGACCATCGGGTCCGTAGTTAGTAGCTATATGGCTTCATCTCTCTCTCTCTTGATTCTGAATACAAAGGTCTCTTGGAGATCCATATGATGTAACTCTTTTGCGGTGTGTTTGTTGGGATCGATGAACTTTGAGTTTATGATCAGATCTATGTTTTTATGTCCATGAAAGTATTTGAGTTTCTTTGATCTCTTTTATGCATGATCTCTTATAGTATTGTATTTCTTCTCCGATATTTGGGTTTTTTTTGGCCAACTTGATCTATTTATCTTGCAATTGGAAAAGGTGCCCGGTAGTGGGTTCGATCTTACGGTGCTTTATCCCAGTGACAGAAAGGGAATCGACACGTATGTATCGTTGATACTAAGGATAAAAAGACGAGATCTATATCTACCGCCATATAGATAAACGGATTTTGTCTGCATCATGTCATTGTTCTTATTGCATTACTCCGTTTTTCCATGAACTTAATACACTAGATGCATGCTGGATAGCGGTCGATGTGTGGAGTAATAATAGTAGATGCAGGCAGGAGTCGGTCTACTAATCTTGGACGTGATGCCTATGTAATGATCATTGCCTGGATATGGTCATAATTATTTGAAGTTCTATCAATTGCCCAACATTATTTTTCTTTACCCACCGTTTGCTATTTTTCTCGAGAGAAGCCACTAGTGAAACCTACGGCCCCTGGGTCTTCTTTCTCATATATTTGCCTTGCGATCTACTTTTCCTTTGCATTTTTATTCAGATCTATTACACCAAAAATCCAAAAATACCTTGCTGCAATTTATTTTATTTGGCGTTCGATCTATCAATATTTACAACTTTATCTCCCGTCACAAGCTGTTTCTGGCACCGTTACCCGAAAGGGATTAACAACCCCTTTAACACGTCGGATTGCGAGGTGTTGTTATTTGTGTGCAGGGGCTGTTTACGTTGTGTTGCTTGGTTCTCCTACTGGTTCGATACCTTGGTTTCATAACTAAGGGAAATACCTACCGTCGCTGTGCTACATCATCCCTCCCTCTCCAGGGAAATGTCGATGTAGTTCCAGCTACCATCAGTCTGCAGGGGGAATCTCTGTTGCAGTGAATGCTTCCGTCGATGGTGCACCCCAGGTGGGTTGGATGACGGCACGACAGGACCAGGACATAACACACAGAGTTTTATTTGACGCCAACCTAAAAATGAAGTAAATCTGTAAGGGCTCCTTAGAACTGGAGGATTCTATAAACGCAGGGACAGTAAAAACACGGGAATAGGGTAGGAATGCACGTACAAAACAGAGCATTTGGAAACATAGGATTTCTGTCAACCTGGGTGTTTGGTTCACATGAATTGGAAGAACACGAAAATGGAGAAACATGGTCAAATTAAAGTCAAACCACGTGAAAATGAAAAAAAATAAGAATCTTATATGCCAGTAATGCAATTAGTCATGTTCTTCATGCATATTAATTTGGAAAGGACGTCCAAGTGGATATTAGAATTCCTATGTTTTTTCTTTGAAAGAGACACCAAAGGAAAAATCCTCCAGTTTTGCTTTGCTCCACTCCTTCTAACAAAATGCACGAATAGTAGTACCATAGTAGTTCCATAGCAAAGGATCCCTGAGGGATCGACATGAATGCAGAGTAACAAAGTGATGCGACAAGTGTACAACCTCTTTAGCATAGCCTTATCGGCCTCAGCATCATTGGGTTGGATGTGGAGGATGGTGATGCTGGTGTGACTGTCGAAGGCGGGGAAGAAGATCTGAGGCCTCTAGAAATGGCGCCGAGGGTACTGCTCCGCTATGATGGACGGTTTCGTCATTGGAGCAGCTCTGGTGAGGTGTAAGGTGGCGAGGCTAAAGCAGGACAAGACAAACAACGTTAATCTAAAGTGGGACTCTAATATCATCTGCAATAGATGATGTAAAATACATCATGAAAAATTGCTAGATGTAAAACGCACCAGCCGTGCCATGGCTGCTCCGACAGATGTTGTACATACTGTTCACTCTGAACTTAACTGAAGAAATTGAACTGTACAGTCAAAACTGAAATTTACTATCCAAACTGATTGAACTAGTAGCAGAGCATTGCAATAGATGTTTAGGGCGTTCGCCCACTAGTAGCAGAGAAGCAGTGATCTAAATTAGCAGTCGCTCGAGTAGGGGATGCACTAGCAAAGAGCAAGTCATGCAGCCGCACCACAAGCGAGTGCTAAAGCAGCAACTCCTGTAGCTGCTGGAGGTCGTGCAGCAGCAGCGCGAGCAATAGTAAGAGTAGAGCAGCAGCACGAACAAGAGCAAGAGTGGAGCAGCAGCATGACCGATAGCAGTAGCAGAGCAGAGCAGCAGCACGAACGAAAGCAAGACCAGTGCAGCTGCATGACTGACAGCAAGAATAGAGCCGCAACGCGAGCGAGAGCCGGAGCAGCAGTAGCAGCAGCAGGGCGAGCGAGAGCCAGAGCATCTGCAGCTAGTGCCGGTGTGGAAGTCGCCGACGAGGAAGCAACGACATGGGGGAGAGACGCCATGGATGAAGTGGCCGGTGACGGCGCCGTCGATGGAGACCCGCCATGGCTGCTCGGTATCAAGAACCGGCAGCCCCATGAGATCGTATAAAAGATAAAATGCAGCAGTGAGTGCGGAACCTCCTTGGTGGCGCCAAGTAGGCCTCGGCTTCATCGCAGGAATTGGTGAGGGTGTTCCGGTGGGGCAGGTCAAGACGGCGCTATGGGGATGGAGGTGGCGTGATAGACAGGGCGAACGTCAGGGCAGCTCCTTGGAGGTGGAGGACGGGGCGGCTGATCCGGCGAGACGACGAGATCGATGACGGACCTCATCCGATGCGGTGGATGAGGGACAGCGAGCTGTCACGGTGGACGATGTCATCGGGGAAGAGTCTTCGACTGGGTGGCGGTCGGGAGGCCGACGGAGGAGCGTGGGGTTTTGTGGGTTTTGGCAGCCTCGGTGTATGAATGGGGATGAAGGGGAAGGTAGGGGGAACCATGGCTTAGGGACGCGCTTGTCTGAAATGTAGGGTAAGTTACTAGTGTACCCCCACTGGTTTTGACCACGCGACATCGAGCCAGCATTTCCGGCTGAGGGGTAGAAGGGGGATTTCACGTGTCTGGGCTGCGGGACAGATTTCGGATGAGGAGGGAGTTTTTGCCGCGTCGAAATTTCGAGATAACAAGGCGCAGTGCGGGTTGAACAGGCGGGAGTTTCACAGCAGATGAGACAAAAGATACTCGAGCTTGAAAATTTCGGGATAACAAGGCACGGATTCCATGTTCGGCAGAACAAACTTAACGTGTACAAAAAAAATTCATACAAGACACAAAAGAGTCAAGTCCCCTTTTACTATATTGCTATAAATGCCATTGAAAAAAACTACAAGAAAAGTGTAAAAAAATCGGGAGAACAAGATTACCTTGTACAGTACCAAATCAATTCGCACTTCCCTCAACAACAACAAAAAACAAATCAATTCCCACCATAAGAAAGAGTCATGTCCCTTTTTATATGATTACAAATGCGAGGATCTCAAATTTCAATTTTATAATCCACATTATGTTGAATTTGAATATATCGTTAGATGACCTTGCGGTTTATAATGGATGTAGTCCAACATTTTGATCTTCCATCATATATGAACATTTTACTCCACCCTATGAACATATATATTGTCGTCTACCATATGGACTAAATTTGAATCAATTTTCCTTATTTGAATACGATTGTTATCAAGTTATACCATCATTTAAACATTATCTTGATAATAAAAACATGCATATAGCAGTAATCATATTGCACTATGAACTACATGTACCATACGGTCTCCAATTCAAATATTTGTATCCATTTTATGTTGAATTCAAATCATAGTACATTGGTCTAGGTAGCGAGATGTTCGGGATAATCTAAACCCTATTTTCATATGTATAATTTTTGGCTGACTTGGGACAAGTTTTGGTATAAGCTTCTTGCAAAACCGGAGATTCTCTCAACAAGCCTCGTGGTTCCGAGAGGGAACGTGTCACCTTTGTCTGCGAAACGATATACGCTGCCCCCCTGAGTTTCTTTATAGAGGGAACATAGGACTATATGAGTGCCTTGTTAAATTTTGGAATTATTCCAGGTTCGTTAGGCTTTTTTATACACTAGCAAAACATGCACGTGCGTTGCAACGGGAGGGAAAAACATCTTTCATACGCACATCCGACAACATCAGCAAACAATATTCTTAAAAAAATCTTTATTGACACAATTTCAAACAATATGAAAATCAACTTTAAGCCTCTGGTTTACATAAAACTCGTATCAACAGTTTCATGTGCATCATCGTACAGGGGTTGGTAGTGCACTGTGCATAACAGAGAAGATGATTATGTACCTATTTTAACCTTTAGGATATGGTAGTTGATAGGAATCAACATCCCCTATAGTGACAATAATAGATTATGTAAGAGCATCTAACTGTCATATCTACTAAATTTGAATAGGGTAGAAAACATATATAATACACATTTATTAAATGCCCCACATAGAGAAGATATTAGTTAAGTTTGCATTCTGGGTTCGTTTGGCCTTTTTTATATATTAATTGAGTTTCTAGACATTTAATATGCATAATTCAAATTTGAACTACAAGCACATGCTCCAGTGCACAAAAGTTGGTTGAAAATTCACATGTGTGTCCATGGGTGAATTTCTAGGTCCCATGCAAGAAATCGGAATGAAATTCAAACATCTGGGCGTCGTGACTCAGTCGAGAACATTGAGAAACTTGGTTTTTCAATTCCTGTAAATTCAAAACTCGCCTCGAAATCATGAAACTTGGCATGGTGTCATTTCATGGCACTAACATGTTGTGGTAAAAAACTTGGTCGAATTGGAACAAGTTTTGGTATAAGCTTCTTGCAAATCGGAGCTTCCCTCAAGAAGGCTCGTGGTGCTGAGAGGGAACATGTCATCTTTGTGCGCGAAGTGATATACGCTGCCCCCCTGATTTTCTTTACAGAGGCAACATATAACTATATGAGTGTCGTGTTAAATTTTGGGATTAGTCCGGGTTCGTTTGGCCTTTTTTATACATTAATTGAGTTTCTAGTCATTTAATGTGCATAATTCAATTTTGAACTACAAGCACATGCTCCAGTGCACCAAAGTTGGTTGAAATATAACATGTGTGTCCTCGGGTGAATTTCTAGGTCCCATGGAAGAAATGGGAATGAAATTCAAACATCTGGGCGTCGTGGCTCGGCCGAGAACATTGAGAAACTTGGTTTTAAAATTCTTGTAAATCCAAAACACGCCTGAAAATCATGAAACTTGGCATGGTGTCATATCATGGTACTAACATGCTGTGGTAAAAAAATTGGCTAAATTGGAACAGGTTTTGGTATAACCTTCTTGCAAACCATAGCTTCTCCCAACAATGCTCGTGGTTCTAAGAGGGAACATGTCACCTTTGTGTATGAAACGATATACGCTGCCCCCCCTTGATTTTCTTTACAGAGGCGACATAGAACTATATGAGTGTCATGTTAAATTTGGGAATTATTCCCGGTTCGTTTGGCCTTTTTATACATTAAATGAGTTTCTAGTCATTTAATGTGCATAATTCGAATTTGAACTACAAGCACATGCTCCAGTGCACCAAAGTTGGTTGAAAAATAGCATGTGTGTCCTCGAGTGAATTTCTAGGTCCCATGCAAGAAATGGGAATGAAATTCAAACATCTGGGTGTCGTGGCTCTGCCGAGAACATTGTGAAACTTGGTTTTAAAATTCTTGTAAATCCAAAACATGTCTGAAAATCATGAAACTTGGCATGGTGCCATGTCATGGTACTAACATGTTGTGGTAAAAAATTGGTTGAATTGGAACAAATTTTGGTATAAGATTCTTGCAAACCGTAGCTTCTCTCAACAATGCTCGTGGTTCTGAGAGGGAACATGTCACCTTTGTGTATGAAACAATATACGCTGCCCCCACCCCTTGATTTTCTTTACAGAGGCAACATAGAACTATATGAGTTTCATGTTAAATTTTGGAATTATTCCGGGTTTGTTTGGCCTTTTTTATACATTAATTGAGTTTCTGGTCATTTAATGTGCATAATTCAAATTTTAACTACAAGCACATGCTCTAGTGCACCAAAGTTTGTTGGAAAATCACATGTGTGTCCTCGGGGAAATTTCTAGGTCCCATGCAAGAAATGGGAATGAAATTCAAACATCTGGGCATCGTGGCTCGGCTGGAAACATTGAGATACTTGGTTTTTAAATTCTTGTAAATCCAAAACACGCATGAAAATCATGAAACTTGGCTTTGTGTCATGACATGGCACCAACATGTTGTGGTAATTTTGCTGTCCGATTTGCGAAGGCGCACAGATTAACAATCAACAAAGTCATTTTGGAACAAGTGTTGTCATGTTACAATCGGAAACACTAGTATTATTGAAACCGTGGGCGTTCTACTTACCATTTACGTGCCGCCACGCGTCCCCTTTTTTATTAGCTAGGAGTGATACGTCTCCAACGTATCTACTTTTCAAAACACTTTTGCCCTTGTTTTGGACTCTAACTTGCATGATTTGAATGGAACTAACCCGGACTAACGCTGTTTTCAGCAGAATTACCATGGTGTTATTTATGTGCAGGAGCAAACATTCTCAGAATGACCTGAAACTTCACGGAGCCACTTTTCAGAAAATAAGAAAAATACCTGCAAAAGATGAAGGCTAGGGGGCCCACCACCTTGCCACGAGGGTGGGGGGCGCGCCTGCCCCCCTAGGGTGCGCCCCTACCTCATGGGCCCCCTGTTGCGTCTCCGACTCCAACTCCACCTCCATATATTGAGTTTCGATGAGAAAAAAATCATAGAGAAGAAATCATCGCGTTTTACGATACGAAGCCGCCGCCAAGCCCTAAAACCTCTCAGGAGGGCTGATCTGGAGTCCGTTCGGGGCTCTGGAGAGGGGAATCCGTCACCATCGTCATCATCAACCATCCTCCATCACCAATTTCATGATGCTCACCGCCGTGCATGAGTAATTCCATCGTAGGCTTGCTGGACGGTGATGGGTTGGATGGGATCTATCATGTAATCGAGTTAGTTTTGTTAGGGTTTGATCCCTAGTGTCCACTATGTTCTGTGATTGATGTTGCTATGACTTTGCTATGCTTAATGCTTGTCACTAGGGCCCGAGTGCCATGATTTCAGATCTGAACCTATTATGTTTTCATCAATATATGAGTGTTCTTGATCCTATCTTGCAAGTCTATAGTCAACTATTATGTGTTATGATCCGTTAACCCCGAAGTGACAATAATCGGGATACTTACCGGTGATGACCGTAGTGTGAGGAGTTCATGTATTCACTATGTGTTAATGCTTTGATCTGATTCTCTATTAAAAGGAGGCCTTAATATCCCTTAGTTTCCGTAAGGACCCCGCTGCCATGGGAGGGTAGGACAAAAGATGTCATGCAAGTTCTTTTCCATAAGCATGTATGACTATATTTGGAATACATGCCTACATTATATGAATGAACTCGAGCTAGTTCTGTGTCACCCTAGGTTATGACTATGACATGATGAACCGCATCCGGCATAATTCTCCATCACCGATCCCTTGCCTAAGAGCTTTCCACATATTGTTCTTCGCTTATTTACTTTCTCGTTGCTATTGTTATCATCACTACGAAATACCAAAAACATTGCTTTTACTAATGTTACCTTTTGTTACCGTTATCACTACTATCATTTTACTTTGCTACTAAATACTTTTCTGCAGATATTAAGTTTCCAGGTGTGGTTGAATTGACAACTCAGCTGCTAATACTTGAGAGTATTCTTTGGCTCCCCTTGTGTCGAATCAATAAATTTGGGTTGAATACTTTACCCTCGAAAACTGTTGCGATCCCCTATACTTGCGGGTTATCAAGACTATTTTCTGGTGCCGTTGCCGGGGAGCATAGCTCTATTCTTTGAGTCACTTCACTACAAAAAAATACACTTCCGTGATGATACGTATTTGTCACAGTAGGTCGCGTTTTTTGTCATGCATGTACATCCATGACAAATTTATGATAGAATCAAGATAGTCATACCTGTGCTGTCGTAGAAGTGTTCCATGACATTACCAAAATTATCATCACTGAAGTGTCCACTTCCATGACCATAAATCGTGTGTCACAGAAGTGCTTTCGTCAAGGGTGACCAACACGTGGCATCCAATATAACGGAACGCCGTTAAGCTATCGGGTCGGGTTTTGGATCTGATAACCCGTTTGCAGCCCCGACCAATGGGGATTTTCCATGTGTAAAATCATCATTGGCTAGAGGAAACACGTGTCGGCTCATCGTTGGGACAGATGTCATCCACTCACTGGACAGAAGGCGCCTATGATACGTTGACACGTGGCACGGCTCAACAGTGGCCCATTCCTGTGAAAAGGCCGGCCCGTTTGACTTGGTCAAAAGCTGGCGGGCCGGCCCATGGAAAGCCTGTTAACGACATGTTTGCATATAGCCCATTTACAGCCCACTAACCCAAGGCCCGTTACGCCCTATCCGAATTAGGCCCAATAGCGTCATCTGGGCCATCCAATATGATTCCAGCCTGTTTTCACTTCTAGCCCATGTATAGCCCATGACGTCTTTCGGCCCACATGAGGCCCTTTGTAACTCTTGGCCCATTAGCGGCCCGTGTTGAAACTGGCCCGTAATGAACAGTGTATTACTTTACACCCATTAACGGCCCATGGTGAAACCGGCCCGTAATGAACATTGTATCACTTTATACCCATTAACGGCCTGTTATTCCGTTGGGCCATTTCCAGCCCAAGTTAACTTTCGGCCTTCTGAGGGCCCATTTATTCTTGGGCTCATTTGCAGCATTCGGTTACTTACGGCTCGTTACTGTCATTTTCTGCTTGTGGGCCAAATTCAGCCTGTCGTTACAGTCGGCCCGTTTGTGGACCGTTAGTCAGTTGGGCCATTTTCCTAGCCTCACCAAATACGGCCTAATAACGGCCCGTTATGGTCATCCCATAAAACATACGATTTCCATTAAAGGCCCATCTGTGGCCCATTAAAGGCCCGTACAAGACCCATAAATGAGTCGGCGGCCCATGGATCCTACGAGACGTAGAAGGCCCATGGATCCTACGAGACATAGAAGGCCCATGGATCCGACGGCCCGTGAAGGGCCATGGTCGGGCGAGTTGGCCCCCGTTTGAACGATATAGCATATTCAAAGAATTATCCTACTCAATACTATCACCTCTAAAAATCATACACTATACAACAAAGAGATCAAGGCATAGAAAGGTAGAATAATCCTACACTATACAATAAAGAAATTATAGCCGATTATACCCACTGGGCATTATGGTTCGGCACAGGTGATAATAAAGCATACACAAACAACAAATTACATACACTGGGAAAATACAACTCATACATCATGGACGCGCATAAACTTAACTCCATTTGAACTATAATCTCTTCAGAAAATAGGATTGGCCGGATTTAGATAGCACAAATTTCAGTCTGAAAAATCTCCAATTCCTTCATGGTTACCTCAGTGTCTTGTTTCATTTTTTTGACTCCTGCATCTAATACCTGCATGTACAGTCTCAACTTGTTGATTATACGTTGACAATCATGTACACGTTGTCTCGCTACCTCTAGTTGATGCTCGAGAACATCAGCACATTCCAATTCCAATCCATAATCATTCGGTAACGGCCATGCCGCACTGCTCGCAGATCTTTGTGTTGATGTCACTTCATCCTGAAATGTTTCTGTAAGTACACATGACTAGGGCAAAAAGATAGTTACAACAGTGATGTGAACAAGACACTATTTTGTACTACATGGCAAAACAGGACTAACAATAATGTTACACGTCACTTTCAAAAAAAATGTTACACATCATGAAGCATAAGCAGGAGATATTTTAAAAATTATAAAAAAAAGATAGTCTGTGCAGCCTGCATACAGAAAACCCTCTTAGCTCACTAGAGGAGCATGATGTTGGGGCCCAATTGAAAACACAGACAAGTTACAAATTTAGACAGCATGTTGCGTATAAGTAAGCAAGCAGTTGGCCATTCTGTGCCTCAATTAAAGTCTTAGGGAGCATAATGAACAAGAGAGGGTTTCATACAAACATACTACAGCAGGCAAAACTATGCAATCATTAGTGTAGTATAAACTAGATTGTGAGCCTCATGCAATAATAGTTGGTTAATAGACTTCAAAGCTTCATGCACACTTCGACAGAGTAATTAAATGGTAAGGCCTTTAATTATGTCAACTAATAGTGATACAAGTACCGAACATCAGGCATGATTATTTGGGCATCTCATTAACTGAGGACAAATAAAGCAATTGAAAAGAGAAAATTAACTACACCTGAAACAAACAAGGAATTGAACTGTTGAGCTGCATACAGTGACTTACCTTAGCAGGTTGAAGAGGCTCAGCACAGCTGCTACTTCTCTTGCAAGGCTCCTTCCTAACATTTTGTACTTGGAAATCCTCAATATTATCTTCATTGCACCCCCTCTACAAGGTGACACAAACTAGTTACTCGTCTCCTTGGAAGATAAATATGCATACTTTCCAGTCTGTGAACACAAAAGAATGAGAATATAACAAAACAACACCACATAATGAAACATGCCACATCTCTTGCACTTGCACACAATGAAATGAGCACTTACTGTGTCTGCATTATGTAAAAACTAGGCATACCTTCGAACTGGATCTCCAGGTACTCTTGGAGAGCCTCCTGTAGTGTACAGCCAAACCTTTATGTCACCTATGAGTTAGACAAGGCCCCACTACAGCATCCCTTAGTGTTTAAATCGTTGGCAAGCTCTGTTAGAGTGATAGGTCAAGAACAGCAAGTAATCAAAGCAAACAGTCCTAGTATGGCTGGCTGATGCAAACAAGCAATTGAACAGATGTGTGAGAAAATCTTACATATCAAGAAAAGAAGCAAAGAAGGAGGCTTAAAGACCATCACTTGACTGACCAGATTTAAGGGGAATTTAAACATCATGTGCAACGTACGAACTAACATAAACATTGCATATTCCAGATTCTACAATGGAATGCACATGTATTAGGTTATGCCATGTATGATGATGCCTAAATGTACAGATAGCAGGCAGGAGTGATTCATCATTGCACGCACAATTGAATTGCAGGTTAAGGGCCAGTTCAATTCCGCCTTTTCAGGGCATATTGTCAAAATAAGCCATAAAAGATGTTTAGAAGTCATTTTTGAGTTATGGGCTTGGGCTTAACTAATTTTGCTTTGGAGGGGGGTGTTTCGTGTAGAACCTCACTAAAAATTGAAGGGAAGGGGAATAGTGAAATTACTCTGTTGTCTGCCTATATTACACCCAAAATGCAACTGCTGACGCCCGTGTCACACCTGACCCTCAAGTAAAAACAAACACTCAAGCATTCATTACCCTGCCCGCTTGCATCTCCTCTCCCCTTCCCTCTACCTCGATCTCCTGCCTGCAGCACTAGGGTTCCTCCAACGAGCCGTCGCCACTGGTCCCATCTGGCCTGGTCCTCAACGATGCTATGTCCATCTAGGCTACATGGCCGACGGGTAGGGGCAAATCTCCCTGGCTGCTCCTCCCTCTGGCACCGCCCCTCATTCTCATGGTCTCCAGCAGCTGCTCCACTGTGGTTCGTCCAACGCACTACTCCGGCGGGCGCTGCACAACTACGGCTGATGCCACACTACGGCAGAAGGCACCTTATTCCCCTCCCCTCCTTCCAAGCCATGGCCTTGAGGTGTTGTTGAAGGATGAGCTCATCCAACAAGGTGAGGATCTCCTCTGATTTTTTGCCAAATTTTCATTCTGATCCACTATACGATGAATTGCTATGAGCTGCTTCTGCTGCTGCTATATGATGCATTGCTATGAGCTGCTCCTGCTGCTGCTATATGATGAATTGCTATGAGCTGCTGTTGTTGTATGATGAGTTGATATGAGCTGCTGCTGCTATATGATGAATTGCTATGAGCTGCTGCTGCTATATGATGAGTTGCTACAAGCTGCTCCTGCTGCTGCTATATGATGAATTGCTATGAGATGCTACTGCTGCTGCTATATGATGAATTGCTATGAGCTGCTCCTGCTGCTATATGATGAATTGCTATGAGCTGCTGCTGGTATATGATGAATTGTAGACTGCTGCTGCTGTATGATGAGTTGCTATGAGCTGCTGCTGCTATATGATGCTTTCAGGTGGTGCTGCTATACGATAATAACCAGCCACTTGGACCATCGAATTTCAATAAATAATTGTTCTTCATTTAAATGTGGGTCATGCGTTCTTCGTTTAAATTAGGCAACGGGATCTCTATGGAAAACATTGACCAAAGTAGATTGTGCTAAGTAGATGGTATCTTTGTATTTGCATTTTGAGCAAATAGTGATGGTCTTCTTTCCTATCATATTAATTACTGCATTGGGTTCAATTTGTGATGTTTTCAACTCAAATTAATTTCCATATGGGCAGCAAAATGAAAAAATATAATGCAATCTAGACTTTCCACTGAACATACCAAAGATAAGTTGAAAACACAATGAAAAGAACTGGTTGGTTTATTACATGGAGCTTATATTCACAGGTGCTTATTTTCTTAGGATAACTCGTAATAATTGTCCCTAAGAAACTTGGCTAATAGAACTGGCATACAAATAACATGTCACGATGATTGCAATGGAGGAGTGACGTACCATAGCACACTGTATAGGCTCACCGCTGCCTCTCCTTTTTTTGCGATGTTCCATGAAATTGCCACATACATCTTGTACTTTTTCATTGTGTAACCCTATCTGCAAGTTGACACGGCTAATTTCAGACATCTCTACATGATACAACATTGCATATCCCTTGCGCATATTTAAACCACCAATTAACGATTGTGTGCGTACCATAAACTAGCCATGACTCTGTATGCTGGACTAGCAGGCACTCTAAGGGAGCCTAATGTAGTGCACTGGAATTCCTACATGCCACCTACAATTTTGTGTAATGTACTGCCCCTGTTCCTAAATATATGTCTTTGTAGAGATTCCAGTATGGACCACATACATATGTATATAGATGCATTTTCGAGTGTAGATTCACCCATTTTGCTCCGTATGTAGCCTATAGTGGAATCTCTAGAAAGACTTATATTTAGGAATGGAGGTACGAGGTAGTATCATGTATGACATCTACATGTCTAATTTAGCAGCCAGTAGTAGAAATCATTGTCTGCACATAGGGATTACTGGTCAAAAATCCTAGCAAAGCATGCTGGCAGGCACAGAACAATACAAGAGAGAGAGACGCGCTTACAAGATCATAGCAATGCCTTAGTCCAGGATCTTGGTCCTTGTAGTTTTTGCCAGCTGCATAACAGGTAACAGCGACCGGTTAGTATATTTGAAGTACATCAGGCAGGTGATGCTGGACGGGTTTAAAGGTGACAAGTACCTAGGCCGTGGCGGGTGCTTGGCATCTCTCCAGACGGTGGGAATCAGGTTAGAAACATCGAGGGTGATGACGCTGCGCTGGCTGTCGGGGCCGGTAAGGGGATCTAGAACCGTCAAGTAGGGTGTTTGTGCAGCGACTCCGGTAGGGTGGACTACGGTGTGGGCGAAGCGGATCTATGGCCGTGGACGAGGGCGTAGGTGAACTTTCCCCGGTGGTTGGGTTAATGATGGTGTCGATGACGCGGATCTGCGGCCATGGACGGGGCGTCAGAAGCTGCTCCGATGGTTGGGTTAAGGATGGTGTCGACGATGCGGATCTGTGGCCGTGGACGGGTCATCAGAAGCTGCTCCGGTGGTTGGGCTAAGGGTGGTGTCGACGATACGGATCTGCGGACGTGGACGGGGCGTCAGAAGCTGCTCCGGTAGGTTGGATGAGGGTGCGAGGAAGCGGATCTGAGGCCATGGACTTGTGAGTTGGCAAAGCGGCCCCGGTAGGGTTGAGAATGGTATAGGCGAAGCTACTCCGGTGGGGTTGACAAAGGTGTCGACGAAACGGCTCTGGTAGGGTTGAGGAAGGTGTCGGCGAAGAGGATCAGAGGTGGTCGACGGGGGCGTCGATGGGGCGGCTCCAGGGGGTGTGGACGAAGCGTCTCCAGTGGGGAGTACGAATGAGCCGCTGCAGATGCACGGCGGTTGGCGAGAGTACCGGCGAATCAGATCCGGCGCCGTGGACAAGGTCGGCACTGAATGGGTTGTGGTACAGTGGTGGATGAGCAGTCTACTTGTTTCTAGGGGAGGTGGGAGGGGTAGATGCGGCCGGAGAAGCAGATCCGGCGAGGTGGATGCCGCTGGCAGTGAATGGGCTATGGTACGCCGGTGGATGAGCAGTCTAGGGTTTCGAGAGAGGAGGGGAGAAAGGGCGATGAAGTGTGGACGGCGTGATGTAAGATGCTCTGGTGCTGTGGAGTTAGTCGTTTTTGCGGGAGGGGGAGAGGAAATGGGGGTGCCATGTAGTGGGGGAACCGGAAGTTACCAAAGCAGCCCCGACCTATCATGTAGATGAGGGCGGTATTGTAACTATTGGTCTCCGTGCACCAAGGACAAAAGGGGGATTTCGCATGCTAAAGACTAAGGTGGCGGAAATTTTAGAAGGAGGCGGGAGATTTTGCCATCCGCGGGATCGTTCGTATCCAGTTTCAACTAATTTTGGACCGTGCTAGCGGGAAGGTCATGCTAGACTGTGTACACGGGGCACACATCAACAGTTAATAACTGGTGTGAAGTCCACCCCAGAAAAAAAGACAATAACTCGGGATGATGCGCCGATAACTTGGACGTTCACACGGGCGTGGCCAATCGTACGGGTGTAGTGGTGCGTTCACAAAAAAGGGATCAAACGCTCAGCCTATGTATTTCTCGTGTAAATAGATAATTTAGTGCCATTCGTTATTTACTTTAAACATAATGCATTGACGTGTTAGTGTAGAGGCGCACAAAAAGAAATGGATATTGTGGTCAGCTACTTAAAAGTGTTACCTCATATGATTACATAGCCTCCATTTCATAAATTGCGTACCCGTTGAATTCATATATGAATATTACATCTATTACTTCAAAATAGAAACTTAAATCATCCAAGACTAATGAATTTGAATGCAAGAGTAACAATGGTGCATGTACATGATAGCTACATTGGTTGTTTGAAGAAACATCACTGTAACTTTGGCATGCACAACTAAAAAGGTTTATTCAAATAGAAAAAAATGTGATATGTGAGTGTCCAATCTTTATAGCGTTGAATCGATATTGTACCTTTGGCCACGATACGAAGTAGATATTGACTTATGTTCAAGCGATGCACGTCCACGATCGCTAGATAGTGATACGTGAATGAATTGTGCAATCTCTCTCACACGCATACATATCTCATTTCCCTGTGGGCATCGGAATCACACACGCGCACTTCATGTATTTCTCTCCCTCCGTCAGGGTTAAATTCATCTTTCTACCCCGTCCTACAAGTCTCTCTCATAGAAACACATACGCTCTCTATGTCTAACACGCCCACCCCTTTAATTCTGCCCACCCACAGCCACTAATGTCTCAAAGTATAATAATGTCTCTCACACATATGCTATCTACCTATCCCTTAATATAGCTAGATATGTGTCACACAAACTCCTTCTCCCTGCTAGCAAGATGCCCATGCGTTGCACAGAACATCAAGATGCACTTGTATGAGAAGTTTATCTTGTCGGAGAAAAGGATGAATGAGGGAATGCCTTATTTGCAAATGCGGAGAGGGGTGTGGGTATCTTTTTGCAAAATTGCCATAGTTTCCTTCCCGTCCGTCGGATATAAATCGGATGGCCTATATTGCAGGATGGCAGGAACACCGTCATCACCAACTCTGTTTTTTATAAGAGTAGAGATATGTGAGTGTCACTGCCCCCCCCCCCCCACACACCCACACTTCCCAACACCGAAGGAGTAGGGTGACACCTCGATCTTGATACTAATCTATCGACTGGCTTCTTTCTCAAACATACACACACACTACCCGGCACCGAAGGAGTAGGGTGGAACATCGATCTTGATAATAATCTATCTACTCCTCTTTCAAACACACACACACTCGCTAGTTGTGCCTTCCTACCGCGCACACTCTCGATACGTCTTTCTCTCCCTCCCCCCTCCCCCCCAACAATGACAGCAGAAGGGTGACAACTCGATCTGATCATAATCTGTCAATTGGTTTCTCTCTCAAACATTGTGTCTCGGTGCCTCGCTCAGTAGCCCCCTCGATATGTAGACTTCTCGCGCGCGCACAGCTGTAGTGACGATGACGCTGAACCCAGTGTGCCTTGTTTTTACCGGCCTCATGTGATAGTTTTCACCCTGTTTTCTGTTAATTAACAAGGCAACTTTTTATTTGTTACTACTAGTGAATCTGAAATCATTCGGGACAGACATAAAATATATCACTTCAACCCAATTATCGCAGCAACTATTTTAAAAGAAATAAGCTAGCTGCCTGTGCGTTGCACGGAACATCAAGATGCATTTGTATGAGTAGTTTATCTTGTGAGAGAAAAGGTTGAACGAGGGAAGGCCTTATTTGCGAACGTGGATAGACGTGTGGGTATATTTTTGCAAAATTGCCATAGTTCCTTTCCTATCCATTAGATATAAATCTGACGGCCTATATTGCAGGATGGCACGCACACCATCATCACCAACTCTGTTTTCTACTCCCTTCGTCCGAAAATACTTGTCATCAAAATGGATAAAAAGAGATGTTGTCGGTGTTCTGGGAACGGGGGTCCCCAGACTTGCCTGCCTGTGGCCTGCGGCGTGGCTCAAAGGGGGGCCAGCACGGCCCATCTTCACCAACACAGACCCAAGACCCTCGCGAGGGGCCAAGCCTCGCGGGGCGGTCGACGTGGAGCTTCCTCAGGCACGGCCTCATCAGGCTGGCTCGCGAGGAGGCGGAGAGATCAAGGCGGGGTACCTCACGAGATGCCCGTGACGCAAGCCATGATGACCAAAGGCGCCAGGCGGGTGCCAGCCCGCGCAGCGTCGTCCTTTCCTCTTTGGTGCAAAGGGAGCAAGCGTAGCCGCGGAGTACCGAGGCATCAGGAAAAGGCTGCCATTTCGGTGCAACAAGACCAAGACCAGGAGGACTGTAAGACGGAGGTCATTGTGGAGCCCAAGACGGCGTCACCACCAGAGCTTTGAGCAGGTGAAGACTACTTTTGTCAGGATAGCTGCTACTAGCTGTCCCCCTTCACATTAGCCCGCCATTGTTAGCTCCCTTCCCGCTCGATATTTGGGAAGAGGACCAGGGCCTCTATAAATAGGACCAACCACCCACAGAACAAGAGAAGAGGGGGACGAGGGAAGAGAAAAAGGACGAGAGAAGGAAAAGAGAGGGACAGAGAGAAGGGTGACTGAACTCCTCCCAGTAGTTCATCGCCCCAACCAAGAGCAGACCCTCGCGAGGCTGTTCTTCCTTATATTGTTCATCATCATCAGCTCAAGAGGCAATCCACCACACCACACACTGGAGTAGGGTATTACACCACAACGGTGGCCCGAACCAGTATAAACCCTGTGTCATTCGTGTTGTTCTTTCCATTGCTTAGATCTTAGCGAGGCGGAGGGGTGCAGGTAGGTAGGAGGCGAAATCTCCGCGCGCACCCCAGTGTTCGAACCTCAAGGGTCTGCCGAAACCCGAAATCCGACATTTGGCACGCCAGGTAGGGGTGCGCCGGAATTCGTCTTCCACCGCCCCGTTCTCCTCCGACCATCGCGCCCATGTCTGACGCTCGTCGGGCCCGCACCGAGCGCCAGGCCGCTCTCGCTTCCCGCGTCGCCCAGACGGCTCCTGTCGGCGGGCGTCCTCCCCGTTCCCCGTCACCTGCCGTCAACGCCGCCACCGGCCTGGCGGGGGACGAGCAGCAAGCATCGTCTCAGCATCCGTCCGTGCGGCAAGACGGCCGCACCACTACTCCCTCGCTCACCACAGCTGGTTCTTTGTCCCGCGCGCTCCGCGCACCCATGGTGGCTCGAGCTGCGCTCATCGCGGCAAATGAGCTCCTGCGCTACCGTCCCGTCGACGACGTCTACGAAGAATGGCTCGACCGCGTCACCGAGCTCGTCAGCGCCGCAGGGGGCTCTCCTGCGCCGTCCACTCCGCTACACCGCACCCCGCCCCACGCGGACGACGAAGCTCCAGCGGCGCCCCGGCCGCCTCCTCCACAAGAAGGCGCCATGGCTCCAAGGCGCATGGCCCCTGGGTGGAACCCGCTCCGTCAGGTGCCAGCGCGGCAAGAGCAGAGCTGCCAAGAAGTCCCTCGCCCGCAAGAAGCTGCCCGGGCGCTCCCTGTTCCAGCATGTCGCGACCATGCTCCTGCTCCCGCATGTCAAGACCCAGCTGCAGCACGTGGGGACATGCAAGACCAAGCTCTCCGTCACCCAGGGCCTCCCGTGGCCACAGCTGGCTACCATGCCTTCACCATCGAGCTACGCAGTGTCGCGTGGCCCGGCAAGTTCAAGTCGGACCGGCCTCCTCATTACGACGGCACGGCTGACCCTGCGGAGTTCCTCCAGCTCTACGAGCTGGGCATCGAAGCTGCCAACGGAGACAAGAAGGTCATGGCGAACTGGTTTCCCATGGCGCTCAAGGACAGGGCCCGCACCTGGCTCCTAAACCTGGCTCCAGGCACGATCTCCTCCTGGGACGAGATGCGCACCCGCTTCATCGCCAACTTCCAAGGTACTCGCGACCGGCCACCCGCCGTGAGCGACATGCGCCGCATCAAGCAACAACCCGGGGAGACCCTGTAGAAGTACATCCAGCGCTTCAACAACGCACGCCTCGAGATTCCCAAGGTGACTGAGGAGGCCATCATCTCAGCCTTCTCCGACGGCGTGCATGATGTCAAGATGAAGGAGGAGCTGGCGATGCATGAAGACATGTGCACTTCCTTGGAGCTGTTCAACTTGGCGACCAAGTGCGCCAGGGCTGAGGAAGGGCGTCTCTCCCTCCTCGAGCTGCCTGCCGCAGACCCAGAAGAGAAGAAGCCCAAGGCCAAGGACGTGAAGCGCAAGGGGGCTGCCGTGCTCGCGGCAGAACCAGACACCAAGCGGGGAAGAGATCAGCCCGAACCTTCCAAGGGCAGCCGGTACTATGTGTACCACGACCTCCACACCCACAACACCAACGAATGTCAAGAGCTCCGAGCCGTGCGAGAAGGAAGGATCGGCCGTCGCCCCGACCGCGGTGACCGGGGCAACGGTCGAGGAGGAGGAAGGAACGCATGATGTTGGGAAGACAGTGGCCCGCGCCAAGGATGGCGCGATCAACCTCGCGAGGATCGCTGGCAAGACCCGCCTCGCGAGGGAGACTGGAGGGATCAGCCTCGCGAGGATCGCCCGCATGGCAACGTAGGCCTCCCTCCCCTGCCGCCACAGCCAAGGAGAAACGAGGACCGCCACCAAGACGAGGGGGCTGGGGCTTCCAGGAGCCGCGCGCGATCGCCTGCATCCTGGGCGGGGTTCAGGCCCCAGCCTCTCAATGCATCTTCAAGAAGTTCGCCCGCGAAGTGAATGCAGTCCTCCTCAGGCTTGAAGCCACGCGCCCTCTCAGGTGGTCGGCGTGCGCCATCACGTTCAGCTCAGCAGATCAGCTCAAGTGTGCGGCTACAGCCGGAGTCCTCCCGATGCTTTGTTCCCCAATCATCTGCAACATGTTGGTCACCAAGACCCTCATTGATGGCGGGGCAGGGCTCAACGTCCTGTCCGTGGAAACATTCAACAATCTCCAAGTGCCCTATAGCCAACTTCAGCCAACCAAGCCCTTCTCCGGAATCACCGATGGCTCCACGGTCCTGATTGGGCAGGTCCGCCTCCCTGTCACCTTCGGGGCACGCGACAACTACCGCACCGAGCTCATCGACTTCAACGTTGCTCACATTCTCCTGCCGTACAACGCCATCCTTGGGTACCCGGCGCTGGCCAAGTTCATGGCCGTAACTCACCACGGCTACAACGTCCTCAAGATGCTAGGAAGTGGCGGAGTCATCACGGTGCCCTGTGAAGAGAAGGACGTGGTGTGTTCCCTGGAACGAGCCTTTCAGGCCGCGTCACTGGAAGACCCGGATCGCGGAAGCAGGAGGCTTCCCGAGACCGCCCGCAAGAAGAAGAAGACATTGTCCGGCCCGGTCCCTCCGGAGGCAGGCCCCTCTGGGCCCGTGCCTGCCCAGGGGGAACCTCCTTCCGTCGCATAGGAAAGCGCGCCCGACGCCCTCCTCAGGCAGGGCTCGGGGGCTCTCCCCTGGAGGGCCACCGACCTGGCTAGGGTCACGAGGGAGGCGCTTGGGCACCACATGGAGGCGTGCTTCGAAGCACGTTTCCCTCAAGAAGGAGTAAGGCAAGGAGAGCCGAACCCACAGGAATTCGTCAGCAAGGCCATTCAGGAGCTACAGGAGTCAAGGGTCATGAAAGGCGGCCGTCGTCTACCAGCAGTGGCTCCCAATCCAGGCGAGGATGGTGGGTTGTGCGTCTGCATCGACATACCAGGGCTCAACCGAGTTGCCTCTTTGGAGCGCCTCTGGCCCTCGCGAGTGGGGCGCTGCGGAGGTCCACCCCACAGCTGCGTTCGCATGCCTTATGGCTTGCCGAACGCGGCTGTCACGTACCAGCGCCTCATGAGGGGCATCATGGAGGCACAAGAGGCCAGGCGTTCCGCAGCCCTGGCGGCGATGGAGATGGCCCGCAGGGAGCCACCAGCGCCTCCGGAGCCTCCTAAGGCCCCTGGGCCTGGGGGCTCGTGAGGATCGGCTTCCGCAGCCCACCGAGTCTGCTACACCAACACCCCTTCGTCCTCAACGTCATCAGGTGACATCTTTCAAGTTTCACTTCCAGCTGGGAGCGCCCCCCCAGGGCTGCATTATTCTCAGGCCGCGTGGGTCCGTCCCTGCGACATGTATCCCTTTTATTTCATGTTGTTAGCTTACCTTGTTGGGGGCGCCCCTCGGGCTGCATGATCCCCAAGTCGCTCGGGCCAGACCCAGCGGTGTGTATCTCATTTGCAGTTATTTCCGGTTATGCGTCATACCCACCATGCTTTATTATTTGATGCCGGCCCACGGCACCTATTCTTCTCCATGCCGACCGCTTGCATGTTAAAGGGGGGTACCTAAGCATCACGACTCAGGGCTCTTACTGGCTCTCCAGCCCTCACCCTCTGGCCTTGTCCACAGCATCGCGAGCTGGCATACCAGCGACGGCTGAGACCAGCTCGAGGGCCGGGTCCCGGGGACGTAGAGTGCCGGAATCTAACCAAATTTGCAGGGACACATCACAAGATAAGGCCCAGTGCCAGGCGCAACCCGCCTAGAGGTAGGGCCCCGTGAGTCCCGCGCTGGCCCACGGGTGCCCAGATACACCTCGCCAGGCCCTACCGTGCCAGCCACGTGTCAGGGCGGGGCTGTACATGCCCCGGGGGCTCCTCCCGGAGGGGGCCCCCCTCCCACGTACCAGTGGAAGCACCATGCTCCGCGCTGGCTGACGACACTGCCGAGGAGCGGCTATGCCCGTACACATACGGAAGCGCTATGCTCCGCGCTGGTGATAAACAACTGAGGGTGGCCCCCAGGCCGCATCAACCTTTGGGAGCCCAGAGCTCAGTGTCTAGCCTCATCGTAACGCCTCCCCTCGGGAGTGCCGCACGAGGGGGCTGGGCACGGGGGCTAAGCCTGGGTCACGCCCAGACGCACGCCGCCCAGCCAGGCCCCCCCCCCAGGCCTGGTTCATCGCGCGTCTCTCCCCGAGCGGAGCCAAGGTACGAAGGCTGTTTGAGCGTCAAGGGGGACTCCTGAGCATCGCAACTCAGGAGCCTAACTGGTCACGTAGCCCCTCACTCCTTAGTTCCGAAAGGCTAACGCTGGGTGAGGTATGCGCGCGGCCGGGCTCTATAGACGTAGAACGGTAGATCCACCCACATCACACCTCCCTACTTGCTGTTCGTGCGCCAAGGGGGACTCCTGAGCATCGCGACTCAGGAGCCTAACTTGTCACGTAGCCCCTCACTCCTTGGCCCCGTCCTGGTTTCCGGTCAGGACTAACGCTGGGTGAGGCATGCGCGGGGCCGGGCTCTGCCGACGTAGAACATAAGCAAGTAGGAAGGAAAAGCGCAAATTTCAAGGAATTCAAAAGCAAACATTACAGTCCACACTGTTATCTCAATGCCAAACCCAAGTTTAAACGCCTCCCCGAGGCATGATACATGTGCAGGAATTAAAGGCAGGACAGGAGCCACAACGGAGTCACTTGTCGGCGGTGGAGCATCGCGGAGTGGGTGCGCCTCATGGAGCAGTGGGGTCGGCAGTGCCTTGCTTTGGCTTGGTGCTGAAGGCCCGGAACTTCCCCAGCAGAGCCTCCGCGCGACCCTTCACGGCCTTGGCAGCGGCAGCAGACGCTCGCCGCTTACTGGCTCCAGCAGGCCGTCGAGGTCGACGTCGGGATCGCGAAGGTAGATGTGGGTGAGCACCCGCGTCAGTGCTGCAGAAGACAGGACACGTGCCTCGGCCTCCGCCGTGGGGCCAAGGCCAAGGGCGACATCTTCAAGAGCGCGAACCAGGAAGGGAAGCAGCTTGGCGGGGCCGTCCTCGGCGCCAGCCAGCGGGCTCTTCAGGCCGCTGTCGTAAAGCGTCCTCAGCGAGGAGCGAGCCTTCGCCTCCATCTCCATGAAGGCCACGCGGTCCTCGGCAAGAACCAGGGCCTTGTCGTCCAACTCGGCCTTCCTCGCCCCCAACTCTCGCTCCAGCGCGCCTAGGCGGTCGCGGTGCTTCCTGAGCTTGACCTCCCTCTCCTTAATGGCCGACTCGCGAGCCTTCACACCTTCTTCCTGCTCTTGGCGAAGGCGGACCTCTTTCGCGAGCTCGTCCCGTAGGCCCTGCAGCTTGTCCTCCAGCGCCTTGCAGCGACCACAGACATCGACCACCTCCCCCAGGGCTGCATCACGAGCAACCTTCGCCTCAAGGACGGCCTGCTTCTCCTCATCGCAAGCCGTCGAGGCCTGGACCAGCGCCGCCCGAATCGAAGCGTCGGAGCGAACCCATCCGGAAGCCAGCTCCAAGCGCCCGGCCACCAAGCGAGGGTCGGTGCCAAGAAGATCCTGTCGTAGTCGGTCCAGCTCAGCGACAGCACGATCCAGAATGGTAGAAGGAGTCGGAGAGACAGCAGCCGGTGGAGTAGGAGGAGAAGGCGGCTGCGCGGCCACAGCATCCTGAGGCGGAGTCTGCTGCGCCCCAACGGCTGTAGTGGCGGCGGCAGGCAAGGACACCTCGGGAGTCACTTGGGCCGTGGGGGCCGAGCTCGCCCCAGCCGGCTCAGCCAGGCCTCGCGAGGACGACCGGCCAGGAGAAGCCCGTGCGTCGCGGTCACCCTCCTTCGCGGGCAAAGGCGCTACCACGGATGGAACCTCAGGAGCTCCCTTCGACTTCTTTGCTGCGGGCGCCAGCCTGTCCAAGAGATGCGGACGTGAAGCCTCAGAAGCAGAATAAGAAATAAAGACAAGAATCAAATGCTTATGAGTCGTCGCCAGTGAGCTCGAGCGGCCTCCGGCCAAATTTGAAGCCTGAAAGCCGGCTGGAAGGGTCAACCTCGGGAAGCTTGGAAGCGGAAGGTGCGGTCCGCCTCGGGGCCGGGGCAGATCCACGGGAGATCAGCCCGATCCTGTCCTTCTTCGGGATCGGGGCAAGCTCCCGCCGTCCTGCTCATCGTCATCCTCGTCGTCATCCTCATCGTCATCGCTCGGAGAGAGGCGGAGAACGCGGGACCCGCGCCGGGGGAGGGGAGCCCTCGACTCTCCGTCAGTCGCCTCGGAGTCAGCCCTCTTTCCCGCTCCCCTCCTTCCTCCTCTTCGCTGGAGTCGTCAGAGGGCACGTCCACCGGTTCCTCGGGAGTTTCCATGGGCACAAGCCCATCCCCGTTGAAGACGGGCATGGACTCCACCACCTGCTCCCAGTCGTCGCGGAGGAACAAGGGCGTAGGAGCACCCTCCAACCTCGCCACATCGCCCCCGACTAGAGATTGGAGGACCGCAGCCAGATCTCTGTCGGCCAAGGCCGCGGGGCTCGGATGGGGCCTCCACATCGGGAGTGAGTACAGCCGAAGCGGAGCCAGCTGGTGCTCCAGGAATTCCCTCAGCAGTGACGCGCCGATCAGCTTCGCCGCCGCCATGTTGGCCGGCCTCAGATCCGCATCCATCTTCTCCAACACCAGCTTCGCGCGGGGGTCCGTGAGCTCCGCTCGACCCCAATCGCTAGAGCTCGTGGGCTGCTCCGTGGGCAAGATCAGCCGAGGGTGAATGCGCCCAGCATCCGCCAGGACCCACTTGCTCCTGAAGCCCTCAATCCTTTTCCCGAGGTTCGAGATGGCAATGGCGCCGCCGTACGCGATGAAGCTCGCGCACGCGGAAGCAGGACCGCGAGAGGTCCGGAGGTAGAAGTAGTGGCGCAGCAAGGCCACTGAGGGCTGCACCCCTACATGAGCCTCGCAGTAATAGGCGAAGATTGCCAGGAGAAGGACGGAGTTGGGGTGGAGATGCAGAGCATGTAGCTTGTAATGGCGGAGGACAGAGAAGAAGAACTCGGAGAAGGGAGGCACCAGGCCAGCAGCAATGGCACTTACGAAGAACGGATAGAAGGTGCTCCCTTGACCCTTAGGGGTGGCGGAGCCGGCCTTGAACACCTTCGCCCCGTCGATGCCCCGCGCCGCCGCCATCCGGCGCAATCGGGCAAGGCTCGCCTCCGACACGTTCGGCGAGTCCAGGGCAGACGAGTACCAAGCTACGGCCGGGGGCTGACGAGGCGCCATGGCTTCCTAGGTCACGCGGTCGGAGTAGATCTGGAAACTTTGGAGGAAGGAAGGAGAGGCGCAAGAAAGGGGATCTGAGCAGCAACCGCAGAAAGCAAAAAGCAAAGCCTAGGCAGATGCCGCTCCTTTATCAACTCGCACGGTTGCTAAGGCGCTCACGTCCAATCAACCGCCACGCGACGCCCAAGGCCACAAGCTATTAGGGCCCGCGGCGCTTCGCTCTTGCCCTTCCGCCTTCCTGCACGGCCATGTCCGGGCGCGCCTTGGGCCCGGCGGCTACTGTCGGCGTTCTGGGAACGGGGGTCCCCAGACTTGCC
The DNA here is from genome assembly GCF_003073215.2 of Triticum urartu. Taxonomy (NCBI): domain Eukaryota; kingdom Viridiplantae; phylum Streptophyta; class Magnoliopsida; order Poales; family Poaceae; genus Triticum; species Triticum urartu. The sequence continues at coordinate 101,985,076 of NC_053025.1, read as the reverse complement.
TGCTTGCGGCCTGCGGCGTGGCTCAAAGGGGGGCCCAGCACGGCCATCTTCACCAACACAGACCCAAGACCCTCGCGAGGGGCCAAGCCTCGCAGGGCGGTCAACGCGGAGCTTCCTCAGGCACGGCCTCATTAGGCTGGCTCGCGAGGAGGCGGAGAGATCAAGGTGGGGTACCTCACGAGGTGCCCATGATGCAAGCCATGACGACCAAAGGCGCCAGGCGGGTGCCAGCCCGCGCAGCGTCCTCCTTTCCCCTTTGGTGCAAAGGGAGCAAGCGCAGCCGCGGAGTACCGAGGCATCAGGCAAAGGTTGCCATTTCGGTGCAACAAGACCAAGACCAGGGGGACTGCAAGACGGAGGTCATTGTGGAGCCCAAGACGGCGTCACCACCAGAGCTTTGTGCAAGCGAAGACTACTTTTGTCAGGATAGCTGGTACTAGCTGTCCCCCTTCAAATTAGCCCGCCATTGTTGGCTCCCTTCCCGCTCGATATTTGGGAAGAGGACCAGGGCCTCTATAAATAGGACCAACCACCCACAGAACAAGAGAAGAGGGGACGAGGGAAGAGAAAAAGGACGAGAGAAGGAAAAGAGAGGGAGAGAGAGAAGGGTGACTCAACTCCTCCCAGCAGTTCATCGCCCCAGCCAAGAGCAGACCCTCGCGAGGCTGATCTTCCTTGTATTGTTCATCATCATCAGCCCAAGAGGCAATCCACCACACCACACACTGGAGTAGGGTATTACACAACAACGGTGACCCGAACCAGTATAAACCCTGTGTCATTCGTGTTGTTCTTTCCATTGCTTAGATCTTAGCGAGGCGGAGGGGTGCAGGTAGGTAGGAGGCGAAATCTCCGCGTGCACCCCAGTGTTCGAACCTCAAGGGTCTGCCAGAACCCGAAATCCGACAGATGAGGCCGTGCCTGAGGAAGCTCCCCGTCGTCCGCCCCGCGAGGGTCTTGGGTCTGTGTTGGCGAAGATGGGCCATGCTGGGCCCCCTTTGAGCCACGCCGTAGGCCGCAGGCAGGCAAGTCTGGGGACCCCCGTTCCTAGGACGCCGACAGTAGCCCCCGGGCTCAAGGCGCGCCCGGACTTGGCCGTGCAGGGAGGCGGAAGGGCAAGAGCGAAGCGCCACGGGCCCTAACAGCCTGCGGCCTTGGGCGCCGCGTGGCGGTTGATTGGACATGGGCATCTCCACTCCCCCATGGCGCCTCGGCAATTGCACGGATTGGACAAGTCCCTACATGCAAAGCGGGTCATGATTACCTGCGATCGTGGAGGTCGACGGTTGGCCTTCGCCGGCTATAAGTACGGAACGGCATGCGCCCTTCCAGTTCATCCCCCTTGCTTCTCCTTCTTCCCGGTCCTTGCTCCGTCTTGCTGCGATGGCTCCGATCCGCCGGTTCTCGACGGCAGAGAAGGGAAAGGCTCCCCGAGAGGAACCTGACCTGCTCCCGCCGAAGAAACGGCTCGTCCCCCGTGGCCTGGACGAGGGGGCCCATCAGGTGGTGCCGAGGCCCTTGTGTGAGCGGGCACCGCCGGGGTTCCCGCTTCCCTTGTATGCCCACATCGAGGGCCCTGAAGGAGCTAATGCTGATCGCCACGGGCGGCGCCGCCGTCGGCTCCGATGGGTCACGAAGGTGTGGGTCGTCCCCCCTGGGGTCCACACCGAGGGCTCCTCCCAAGAGCTCGTGCTCCGCATCGCCATGCCCCCTCAATCTTGGATTCTCCTTCCTCCATTCTTCGCCTCCATCGTCTCGCAGGGGGAGCCCCTGCAGCTTTGGCTGCAGCATGCCGGCTGCAGCACCCTCGTGACCGAGGCAGAGGCCGCGGTCGTTGCCCCGGGCGAGGTCTTCATGACTTGAGGCTGGAGCGAAATCGCCCGGGTCTGCAGGACAAGAGGCGCCTTCGCGATCCACTTAGAGTACGACCGTGCTTCGGTGATGTTCTTCAAGGTCTTCGATGCGGACGGGCGCCGGCTGGAGTGCTGCCCCGGGAGAGGTGGCTGGGACCCTGCTGCGGCGAGGACTAGGCCCGCCAAACGCTCCCTTGGTGGCTCCTCAGGCGGTGGTGGCGTCAGAGGTTCCAGCGACTCCGGTGAGCTCTTCGCGACTCCAGAGACGAGCGACGACAGCTACGAGCCCCCGAGACGGCGCCGCTCCGCCGCTCCTGGAGCAGGGCAGGCTCGTCAGGCCGCCACCGACTCTGATCTGGATGGGGTTGGCGCCGGTGCTTGACGGCCCACTGTTGATGATGGCATCTTCTATAGTGGCGCGTGTAGTTAGCGTCCATTTTAGGATCTGTTCCCTGCGAGGAATCAAAGACGTGCCCCGTGGAGGCTTGTAAGGTGCCTGTGATCCTGTTTGTTAATATAACCCTTGTCGTAAAACTGTGCAAGTTGCTCATTCCGTCTTAGCTCAGTTCTCCCTTTCGAACCTCGCGAGGGCTTGGTACTCTGCGCCGACAGGTCCCAGTCCCAAGGAGGCATCAGCCGTCGCTGGTATGCCAGGTCGCGATGCCGTGGTCAAGGCCAGGAGGTGAGCGACCCGGGGTCCGGTAAGAGCCCCTGAGTCGCGATGCTCAGGAGGTCCCCTTTGGCGCTCAAGCAGCCGTCTTTCGGTGAGAAAGGAGAGCAGCGTCGCTAACACGGGATTGCATTAGGTGCGGGGATGGTGCCACGGTAGCTGGTGCTTCCGGATGGTGACTTATCTCGAGAATCGGGGACCGCTCCCTGGTTTGTCGCCGGGTCCATGCATTGGCAGGTGTGAGATTGCTTGGCGAGGTCCTCGCGTGTCCCTCCCCTCTCACCTTTTCTCCCCTTTCTGCTCTACGTCCTCGGGTTCCGGCCCTTGAGCGAGTCTCAGCCGTCGCTGGTATGCCAGGTCGCGATGCCGTGGACAAGGCCAGAGGGTGAGGGCTGGAGAGCCAGTAGGACCCCTGAGCCGCGATGCTCAGGCACCCCCCCTTTAATGAGCAAGCGGTTCGCGCGGATGAGAGCGAAGGAGGCACCGCAAGGGCCTCGCTTGAAGCAGCTCCTTCAGGAGATCCTGTAGACCCATCATAGAAAAACCGAGGGGTTGCCATGACAATTGACAGTCAGCCGTTGGTTGCTTCCGAGGGGTGATGAGGCACTGAAGGCTTGGCGAGGTGGCGCCATGCGGGGCTACCGCGGCCAGAGCTCAGCCATTCAGGTTTGTCGGTGTTGCAGGGACGGACCCATGCGCAAGCGTCGTGCCGTTTGGGAGCAGTTCCGTCAGTTGGCGTCAGTTGAGCGGGCAACTAGGTCAAACACATTAGCCGTGAAGGAGTGGATTCATTCAAATAGATGCTGGGAAGGCGGACATCACTGGGTCTGGCCCGAGCGACTTGGGGATCGTGCAGCCCGAGGGGCGCCCCCAACAAGGTAAGCTAACAACATGAAATAAACGGGATACATGCCGCAGGGACGGACCCACGCGGCTTGCGAATAATGCAGCCCTGGGGGGGCGCTTCCAACTGGAAGTGAAACTTGAAAGATGTCACCTGATGATGTTGAGGACGAAGGGGTGTTGGTGTAGCAGACTCGGTGGGCTGCCGAAGCCGATCCTCACGAGCCCCCAGGCCCAGGGGCCTCAGGAGGCTCCGGAGGCGCTGATGGCTCCCTGCGGGCCATCTCCATCTCCGCCAGGGCTGCAGAACGCCTGGCCTCCTGTGCCTCCATGATGCCCCTCATGAGGCGCTGGTACGTGATAGCCGCATTCGGCAGGCCGTAAGGCATGCGGACGCAGCTGTGGGGTGGACCTCCGCAGCGCCCCACTCGCGAGGGCCAGAGGCGCTCCAGAGAGGCGACTCGGTTGAGCCCTGGTATGTCGACGCAGACACGTAGCCCACCATCCTCGCCTGGATGGGGAGCCACTGCTGGTAGACGGCGGTCGGCTTTCATGACCCTTGACTCCTGTAGCTCCTGAATGGCCTTGCTGACGAACTCCTGAGGGTCTGGCCCACCTTGCCTTACTCCTTCTTGAGGGAAACATGCTTTGAAACACGCCTTCATGTGGTGCCCAAGCGCCTCCCTCGTGACCCTAGCCAGGTCAGTGGCCCTCCAGGGGAGAGCCCCCAAGCCCTGCCTGAGGAGGGCGCCGGGTCCGCTTTCCTATGCGACGGAAGGAGGTTCCCCCTGGGCAGGCACGGCCCCAGAGGGGCCTGCCTCCCGAGGGGCCGGGCTGGACAATGTCTTCTTCTTCTTGGGGGCGGTCTCGGGAAGCCTCCTGCTTCCGCGACCCGGGTCTTCCAGTGACGCGGCCTGAAAGGCTCGTTCCAGGGAACACACCGCGTCCTTCTCTTCACAGGGCACCGTGATGACTCCGCCACTTCCTGGCATCTTGAGGACATTGTAGCCGTGGTGAGTTACGGCCATGAACTTGGCCAGCGCCGGGTACCCAAGGATGGCATTGTACGGCAGGCGAATGGGGGAGACGTCGAAGTCGATGTGCTCGGTGCGGTAGTTGTCGCGTGCCCCGAAGGTGACAGGGAGGCAGACCTGCCCAATCGGGACCGTGGAGCCGTCGGTGATTCCAGAGAAGGGCTTGGTTGGCTGAAGCTGGCTGTAGGGCACTTGGAGATTGTTGAATGTTTCCACGGACAGGACGTTGAGCCCTGCCCCGCCATCGATGAGGGTCTTGGTGACCACCACGTTGCTGATGATTGGGGAACAAAGCATCGGGAGGACTCCGGCTGTAGCCGCACACTTGAGCTGATCTGCTGAGCTGAACGTGATGGCGCACGCCGACCACCTGAGAGGGCGCGTGGCTTCAAGCCTGGGGAGGACTGCATTCACTTCATGGGGGAACTGCTTGAAGATGCGTTGAGAGGCTGGGACCTGAGCCCCGCCCAGGATGCAGGCGATCGTGCGCGGCTCCTGGAAGCCCCCAGCCCCCTCGTCTTGGTGGCGGTCCTCGTTTCTCCTTGGCTGCGGCGGCAGCGGAGGGAGGCATGCGTTGCCATGCGGGCGATCCTCACAAGGCTGATCCCTCCAGTCTCCCTCGCGAGGCGGGTCTTTCCAGCGGCCCTCGCGAGGTTGATCGCGCCACCCTTGGCGCGGGCCACGATCTTCCCAGCGTCCTGCATTCCTTCCTCCTCCTTGACCGTAGCCCCGGTCACCGCGGTCGGGGCGACGGCCGATCCTTCCTTCTCGCATGGCTCGGAGCTCCTGACATTCGTTGGTGTTGGGGGTGTGGAGGTCGTGGTACACACAGTACCGGCTGCCCTTGGAAGGTTCGGGCTGATCTCTTCCCCGCTTGGTGTCTGGTTCTGCCGCGAGCACGGCAGCCCCCATGCGCTTAACGTCCTTGGCCTTGGGCTTCTTCTCTTCTGGGTTTGCGGCAGGCAGCTCGAGGAGGGAGAGACGCCCTTCCTCAGCCCTGGCGCACTTGGTCGCCAAGTTGAACAGCTCCAAGGAAGTGTACAGGTCTTCATGCATCGCCAGCTCCTCCTTCATCTTGACATCGCGTACGCCGTCGGAGAAGGCTGAGATGATGGCCTCCTCAGTCACCTTGGGAATCTTGAGGCGTGCGTTGTTGAAGCGCTGTATGTAGTTCTGCAGGGTCTCCCCGGGTTGTTGCTTGATGCGGCGTATGTCGCTCACGGCGGGTGGCCGGTCGCGAGTACCTTGGAAGTTGGTGATGAAGCGGGTGCGCATCTCGTCCCAGGAGGAGATCGTGCCTGGAGCCAGGTTCAGGAGCCGGGTGCGGGCCCCGTCCTTGAGCGCCATGGGAAACCAGTTCGCCATGACCTTCTCGTCTCCGTTGGCAGCTTCGATGCCTAGCTCGTAGAGCTGGAGGAACTCTGCAGGGTCAGCCGTGCCGTCGTAACGAGGAGGCAGGTCCGGCTTGAACTTGCCAGGCCATGCGACGCTGCGTAGCTCGGTGGTGAAGGCACGGCAGCCTGCTGTGGCCACAGGAGGCCTTGGGTGACGGAGATCTTGGTCTTGCATGTCCCCACGCGCTGCAGCTGGGTCTTGAAGTGCGGGAGCAGGAGCATGGTCGCGACGTGCTGGAGCAGGGAGCGCCCGGGCAGCTTCTTGCAGGCGAGGGACTTCTTGGCAACTCTACTCTTGCCGCGCTGGCACCTGACGGAGCGGGTTCCGCCCAGGGGACACGCGCCTTGGAGCCATGGCGCCTTCTTCTGGAGGAGGCCGCCGTGGTGCCGCCAGAGCTTCGTCGCCCGCGCGGGGCGGGGTGCGGTGCAGCGGAGTAGACGGCGCAGGAGAGCCCCTCGCGGCACGGACGAGCTCGGCGACGCGGTCGAGCCATTCTTCGTAGACGTCGTCGACGGGACAGTAGCGCAGGAGCTCGTTTGCCGCGATGAGCGCAGCTCGAGCCTCCATGGGTGCGCGGAGCGTGCGGGACGAAGAACCAGCTGGGGTGAGCGAGGGAGTAGCGGGGCGGCCGTCTTGCCGCACGGACGGATGCTGAGACGATGCTTGCTGCTCGTCCCCCGTCGGGCCGGTGGCGGCATTGACGGCAGGTGACGGGGAACAATGAGGAGGCCCGCCGACAGGAGCCATCTGGGCGACACGGGAAGCGAGAACGGCCCGGCGCTCGGCGCGGGCCCGACGAGCATCAGACATGGGCACGATGGTCGGAGGAGAACGGGGCGGTGGAAGATGAATTCCGGCGCACCCCTACCTGGCGCGCCAAATGTCGGATTTTGGGTTCCGGCAGACGCTTGAGGTTCGAACACTGGGGTGCGCACGGAGATTTCGCCTCCTACCTACCTGCACCCCTCCGCCTCGCTAAGATCTAAGCAACGGAAAGAACAACACAAATGACACAGGGTTTATACTGGTTCGGGCCACCGTTGTGGTGTAATACCCTACTCCAGTGTGTGGTGTGGTGGATTGCCTCTTGGGCTGATGATGAAGAACAATACAAGGAAGAACAGCCTCGCGAGGGTCTGCTCTTGGCTGGGGTGATGAACTGCTGGGAGGAGCTCAGTCACCCTTCTCTCTCTCTTTCCTTTCCTCGTCTCTCTGCTAGGGTTCTACCAGATCTCTTCCCGTCGTCCCCCTGACTGCTTGCTTGCTTGCTTGCTTTCTCTCTCTCTCTCTCTCCCCCTTTCTGTGGGTGGCTGATCCTATTTATAGAGGCCCTGGTCCTCTTCCCAAATATCGAGCGGGAAGGGAGCCAACAATGGCGGGCTAATTTGAAGGGGATAGCTAGTACCAGCTATCCTGACAAAAGTAGTCTTCGCCTGCACAAAGCTCTGGTGGTGACGCCGTCTTAGGCTCCACAATGACCTCCGTCTTGCAGTCCTCCTGGTCTTGGTCTTGTTGCACCGAAATGGCAACCTTTTCCTGATGCCTCGGTACTCCGCGGTTGCGCTTGCTCCCTTTGCACCAAAGAGGAAAGGAGGACGCTGCGCTGGCTGGCACCCGCCTGGCGCCTTCGGTCGTCATGGCTTGCGTCACGGGAACCTCTTGAGGTACCCCGCCTTGATCTCTCCGCCTCCTCGCGAGCCAGCCTGATGAGGCCGTGCCTGAGGAAGCTCCCCGTCGTCCGCCCCGCGAGGCTTGGCCCCTCGCGAGGGTCTTGGGTCTGTGTTGGCGAAGATGGGCCATGCTGGGCCCCCCTTTGAGCCACGCTGCAGGCCGCAGGCAGGCAAGTCTGGGGACCCCCGTTCCCAGAACGCCGACAAATACCGACATGTGCGATCCCTTTGCTTAATTATATGCATCACTATAACTAGTACTCCATCCGTCAATTTATAAGTTGTGCTTACCTTTTCCATCAACTTCGTGCAACGCGCGGGCATCTTGCTAGAAACACAAGAATATGTCTATATAATCCGTATGTGATAGTCCATTTGAAATATCAAAAAAACAAATATTTAGGTACGGAGGGAGTAATATATTAGGAGTATATCAAAACAATAGTGATTTCTTCCAAGTTTGTGAACAAATACTACTATTCTACTACTTTGGATCCGTCGCAACGCACGGGCACATTGCTGGTAAAAGGAAAAGGCCTGCCGCGTTCGCGTCACACCCCCACACGCCCGGGAATCGGGAGTACAACACGGCCCGTCCGGCACGACACATAGCTTAGGGAAGGCGTGTTTCCTAGCATTTTCACTTTCATGTGGGACCGCCGTTGAGCAAACCGACACCCCGCCCACCGCCGGGTTGGAAAACAGAAACAAGGGGAAGATCTAGTTGTAGCACAGAAGCCAAGAAATTTGGTGTCAGACAGGGCTCGTTGATAGAGTAGGAGCATTCCGTACTAGTACTACTCCTACTAGTACCAAGTTTGTACTCCTAATACTATATTACTAGTACTACCACTATACAACTAGTAGGTACGTGCACGGCACAACATCGTAGGAACAAAAAACGGGAAGATCTTGTTTTGGGTGATTTATCTTTTTTTAATCAACGTAGTATGAATAATATGATGTGGGGGGCACCCATGAAGCTTATGTGGCGTGGTTGCATGGCTACGGAAGGTTAGAGAAAAAATAAATAGATAATGTGTTTAGAGTGCACTCCACTAAATAGATATATATACTTTGGATCCATTGCAATGGACCGACACATCTATATTTATACCCCCTAGATAGTGTGTGAAAAACTTTGAAAGTTGGTCGTTGGATGAAGCCAATCCGACGGTACAAAGATGGCAAATCCGAGCACTACTGGCCGTTGGATATCATCCACCAGATTCTGCCACATGTATAATCTAGAAGACTCCATGGTTGAACTTAATTCATGACTAAGGGCCTCTTTGATTCATAAGATTGCAGAAACACAGGAATAGGAAAAAAGTAGGATTGGAATGGCATGTTCATTGGATCCCTATAGGATTTGAGTTTGTTTGATTGTATCACATGAAAAACAAAGGATTTCTTTCAAGAGGTTGGAGTGCATGTTAGAATTCATGTGAAACGTAGTACAAATGAATCCTTAGGAAAATATTCTACATGATTCAATCCTACGAATCAAACGACCAATGTAGGAAAAATTCCTAAGGAATCTAATCCTTCAAAGATCCTATGAAAATCCTTTGAATCAAACAGACCCTAACTTTTCCACAACTAAGCTTAGGCAAAGTTATTAGTTCTTCAAAACGAGAGAAACAAGTTGGCAAGCCTAAGGGAATCTTGACACATTTTGTGTGTGTATGTCATGTGGGTCCTTAGTGTGGCTTGCCTAAGGTGTGGCTTGAACCAAACACTCACCTAAGTTAATCAAACTTGCCTAACCTTACATTCCACCAGATTTTGCCACATGTTAGAATCCAGAAAGCTCCACATGTAGAAGCATAATGCTCAAACCACCAGAATCTCATGCGTGCAATGCATGTGTACCTTACTAGTACTAGTAGTTGGTAGTAGTAAGAAACAAATTCTAGTTTTGGCACGAGCTCCTACTGCGGGAGCACCACAAGGCCTGCCGTGGGAGTTACATTTCCCTCTCGGGGCCCATGGGACCAAACTTCGGTGGCTTAGTGCCCGGCCTATGAATCAATGACATGCGGACCTTAAATGTGGCTGGCCCCCATGTCATTCTCATGGTGGTGGCGTGGTTCTCGACTCACTCGTTCGAGATGAACCGGCCGGTGGTGGCGTGGTCGTGGCGAGGGTGCCACAGCTGGGCGTCGGGGCGTTACGAGGCGTAGATGGCCACACCGGCGGGTACTACCTGTAGTACTCCCTCCGGTCCTTTTTACTCTGCATATTAGGTTTGTCCGAAGTCAATCTCATCCAACTTTGACCAAGTTTATATAAAAAATTATAGACATTCACATAACAACACCAATATCATTAGTTTCATCTTGGAATATATTTTCATATTATATTATTAGATATTATAGATGCTAATAATTTCTAATATAAATTTGGTCAAACTTAGCAAAGTTTGACTTTCGGCAAATCCAATGTGCAGAGTAAAAAGGACCGGAGGAGTACATAAGTACTCTAGCTGAGGATTGATGCCCGGGACGAAATGTGTCACAGCCGCTGGATGAAAATTCGATGGTGCGGGAGTACGGATCGGAGCACAGTAGCGGAGCAGGCAAACCGCGTCCAATCAGGTGTGTCTGTGGTAGAAAGTTGATGGTCGCCGCAGTTCAGCTGGTCCGCATGTCATGCACACAAAGGCAGAGGAGCGGTGGGGCCGAGAGGGATGAGGGGCATGTCGGGGGGATGAGGATCCCCTGACGCGAACAATCCTACCATTCAGTCACTGACATGTGGGACCCATAAGCGTGGGTCCCACCTGTCAGCAAAGGAAAGGCAGGGCAAGGCAGTGATAGCCACGTCAGAGGATCCATGTCCATGTCGGGGGACGTCGTGCCGTGGGATGGAGCGGCGTCGTGGGAATTGCGTGTGGGTGTGGCAGTGGTAGAAACAAGAAACATGATGGTCGTCATGGTTCAACTTCCATGGACAAGCTGTCATGTTTGCTGACCCATGTATATCAAAACTAGAGTGTTTATATTTCAAGCACGTGAACAAGTATTATTCTACTACTTTGGATCCATTGCAACGCACGGGCCAGCACATTGGTAGTAGTAGTGTCCATCTCTATCTCTAGAGGCCCTCCCTCGTTCATCCTTTTCTCTCACAAGATAAACTACTCATACAAATGCATCTTGATGTTCCGTGGAACGCACGAGGATGTTTCTTTGGGGGTCTCTCCAGCGCGGCGTGACCGTAGTTGCAAGTTGAGGCCCCTTGAGATGCCGACGTTGAGGGGCACTCGGATTTCCTCCGATGAGCAGGTAAGATGAGTTTGATCACGTAGTAAATGCATTCTAAAGACTACTTCCGTGTCCATTTCCTAATTCTCCCCCTGCCCATTGTTTCATAGGTTAGGCTCGGTGCAAGTAGAGATTGGCTTGCATATGTACACGGTTTGGATGCAAATGAAGACGAAGGGGAGGTGAAGAAGACGAGGAGAATCGGTTCCGATGGAGAATTAAATGGGAGAAGTGGCGTGCAGGCAGTTGATTAGACGGCTAGGTAGACTAAACGAAAAGGCTATGCGGGTAGACTGATGAGTCGTACCTATTTGTCTACTTGCCCATCCTTCCTTATAGGTGGGACCTATGCATGCAAACAGATAAAAAAATGTGTTGTAGTTTTTTTTTTGAGCGCGTGAGTGGGAAACACAACATTCTCTGGTTAAGGAATACTCCCTCCGTTTAGGTGAGTATAAGTCACCTTATGAAAATCAGGTCTTCCCAAAACCTTTAGGCGTGGAGCATTAACTTCCTGCTCGATCCCCTCCTAGCCTCGTTAGCCAGCATTCTCTTCCTCTACTGCCGCGTTCTGCCTTTCCATTTTTCCTCTTCTCAAGTGTGGAACGATCTGCATGCCATCCTTGATGCACCAGAACGACCACTACATGCATCACGGCAGGGCGTTGATTGGGCATGCACGAGAATTTGGTTCTGCTCGCAATATGGATGATACCTGAACGATGAAGTGAACATGCATGCTAGCACGGGAGACCTATTTCCGCTATACAATACTGGAGTACTCATGTTCCTACTAGTAGTAGTAGTACAATGCAACTATGGTACACTTGATGGTCAAAATACTATTCATCCGGTCCTCACAGTGAAGTGACAACACCCTGCGTTTGACACTAGTCCAGGCGGCGTGTTCGGGTTACCAAAGTCAGCCTCACCCTGTGCATTGTGCAGTCTGTCACCACCGCTGTACAGCACATTGGTGCCTCGCCTCGTCTCCCTCTCTGCTCCCATAGCACCACTCCATCTCCATCACCTTCTCCTTCTCCATCTCACTGTGCCCCCGTGTACCATCGCCTCACTCGCCTCCCCCAGTACCACTATTCCCTCACTAGCCGCTCCAGCACCGATATCCTTCTCCCCCGTAAATCAAGCCCCCTTCCAAACTCCACCATGGCCGAACGCGAACCGCGCAGCATCCATATGAGCCGCGATTGGAGCAATCTCCCTAGTGACATCCTCAACCTCTGTTGTTCGTGTATGGATATGTTGAGCGCCCTGCGGCTGGCTGCATGCTCGAGGGACATGCACACGGCCATCGTCGAAGCGAGGCCTAAGCTTTTCAAGACACCCTGCTTGCTGCTATCTGGTCTTGCGAGATTGGCTCACCATGATACGGAGGTGTGCGTGATGCCCCTCGACTTCAATCTGATCTCCATTAGCCGAAACTTCTTTGCAGGTATGTAGTGGGTCGCCGTACATCATTTCCCTCGACATCAATCCGATCACCATCGCCCAAAACTTCTTGGCAGGTATGTACTGGGTCGGCATGAACTCCCACTGGATGGCTGCCTTCAGAGAAGACGGCAAAAAGTTGGTGCTCGTGAACTTCCAGACCTCCCATGAGATTATCCTTCCTCCGTTGGATTACATAGAGTATTACCATCGCGGTACAAGTCATCTAGATTACTACGTCAGTTAGACGGACCTTGTTTTGCAGAAGATTGTAATCTGCCAAGTGCCCACACGACATGCGAATTATGCAGACTTCAAGCTAATTGCCTTGTTCGACCGCGGACTCGCCTATCTTTACGCCGGTGCCTTCTTTAGCTGGAGACAACTCGGCTCGTAGTGGATCATCGTCAAAGCTGATACACACTTCTATGATGCTATTGAACACAATGGCATCATCTACGCGATCGACAAAGCAGATGGCACCACGTATTGCTGGGACGACGCGTGTAAGTTGTTTCCGTCTCATGTTAATGATTACGCCATGACACTGTTTGAAATTTTTGTGATGATTGGCATATCCCTGTTTGAGCAGAATTTGAGTAGGACTATGGCAATGTATTAGAGACCCCATAAATCAGCTATATTTGGAATGAGTTAATTCATGCGATTGTGACCATGTCATTACAGCCAATTTGTACCCTGAATAATCAAACGGTTAGGAATATATGGATATTATCCTTATTTTACAGTAATATATATACTACTACTAAATATGAGTGTGTATCAATGGCCATGTTAGTTTCCTCATTTTCATGATGTAGAAACATGCACCACACTGTTGGTTTCATCTAACCATACATTAGGGAAGTAAATGTGCATATGGAGAACTCTATATTTGGAAGTAGTGAAATCCTGCAATGCTTACCATGTGTAGATACCTATATTCGCCCTTCAGCAATCAATGGCTAGAATAATATCCTCAAAAAAAATTTGCCCATAGAACACGAGTATATAACAATGCATGGTCTGTTAGTTACCTTGAAGAATTTGTTTATGAGGACAGAACATGATTACATAACATGCATGACATGGTATTTTCCTGTGAAGAATCGATTGGGAGATAACATGAGTATAACCATGCATGGCACTTCTTTTTTTTCGAACCCAGTATACATTTCCCTGTATTTTCCTCCCAGTTCCAACAGGGACATATCAATGATGTTTCTTGCATTATCCTACTCATACTCTGAACACTGCTGATCTTACATTAATAATGCCTGTCCTTTTTGATATGATGCAGTGTCCCTACAGTTACCGCCCTTTGTCATCACACCACCTTTGCCAAAAACAAGGAAGCACAACTGGTTCCTCGCTCGATCAGACGACGGCAAAAGACTGATGATCATTCAGACACATGAGCCGGAAAGGTTATATTGCAAAAACCCCATTGTATACAAGCACCGTGTAATATGTGAGTATCCGAACAGTGGTTGTTACGTCTATGAGCAGGATACCAGCTTGTTGGGGCCTTTAGGATTTTTTAGTTGGAGGCGAGTAAACAGCCTTGGTTCACACTCTTTGTTTCTCGGACTCAATTATCCGATTAACCAGGAGATCACCCTTGGCAAGGACCTTGATGCCAGAGAGGCTCTATTTGCTATGGAAAACTGTGTCTACATGACGAGCCCTAGGAGTTCGGGAGCAAACTCCCTGGATTGTCAACGATACAGCCTACAGCCAAAAGAAGGTGAGAATGACAAAGGCATCCAGATTAACTTTGATCCTTGGGTGTCTCAATTACGACAGGCAGTGATGTGGTTCAAGCCTTCAGGTTGATAGGTAATTGGGTTGTTGCATCGAAAGGGTGGAGTACTGGTTCGGATCACTGGTCGCTGAAGCGGGGCTGTAAATTATGATGGTGTTGGATCATCTCTTCGAATGACTTTGTTGTCTTTGCTGCTGGTTCTAGATGGGTAGTTCTTATCGGCGTTCTGGGAACGGGGGTCCCCAGACTTGCCTGCCTGCGGCCTGCGGCGTGGCTCAAAGGGGGCCTAGCATGGCCCATCTTCATCAACACAAGACCCAAGACCCTCGCGAGGGGCCAAGCCTCGGGGGGCGGACAACGCGGAGCTTCCTCAGGCGCGGCCTCATCAAGGCGGGGTACCTCACGAGGTGCCCATGATGCAAGCCATGACGACCAAGGGCGCCAGGCGGGCGCCAGCCCGCGCAGTGTCCTCCTTTCCTCTTTGGTGCAAAGGGGGCAAGCGCAGGCGAGAGGATCAAGCAAAGGCATCCATTTCGGTGCAACGAGACCAAGACCAGTCCAACGGTGGGAAGGAGGTCATCGTGGAGCCCAGGACGGCGTCACCAAAGAGCCTTTGGTAGGCGAAAACCAACTTTAGTGAGGATAAGTGTACCAGATGTTCCCCTTCAAAATGGCCAATTGTTGGCGCTCTTCCCGCTCAATATTTGGGAAGAGGCCCAGGGCCCTTGCCTATAAATAGGACTAGCCACCCCCAGGGTAGGGGGATGAGGAGGATGAAGATGATGGAGCATCTAGATCGAGAAGAGGTCCAGAACCTGGGCAAGTAGAGAATCAGAGAGAGAAAGAGAAGGGCGGCTGAACTCCTCCTAGCAGTTCATCGCCCCAGCCAAGAGCAGACCCTCGCGAGGCTGTTCTTCCTTGTATAGTTCATCATCATCAGCCCAAGAGGCAATCCACCCACCACAAACTAGAGTAGGGTATTACACCACAATGGTGGCCCGAACTAGTATAAACCTTGTGTCTCTTGTGCTGTTCTTTCAGTAGTTTAGATCTTTGAGAGACGGAGAGGTAGAGGGCATAATCTCCACGTGCACCCCAGAGTTCGAACCTCAAGGGTCTGCCGGAACCCTAAATCCGACATTTGGCGTGCCAGGTAGGGGGTGCGCCGGAATTTGTCTTCCACCGCTCCACCCTCCTCCGGCCGTCGCGTCCATGTCCAACGCTCATCGGGCCCGCGCCGAGCGCCGGGCCGCCATCACTTCCCGCGTCGCCCAGACGGCTCCCGTCGGTGGGCGTCCTCGTCGTTCCCCGTCGCCCGCCACCAACGCCGCCACCAGCCCGGCGGGGAATGAGCAGCAAGCGTCAAGGCCGGTCTGACCTTCAGCTCGGAGGACCACCCCTCCAACTCGGCTAGCTCGGGCGCGCTCCCCATGTTGTGCACCCCCACCATCTGCCAGGTGGCCGTCACCAGAACTCTCATCGATGGTGGCGCGGGCCTCAGCGTGCTTTCGGTTGAGGCCTTTGATCTCCTTCGCATACCCCTGGAACGGCGGCAACCCAGCCGGCCCTTCTCAGGCGTTGGGGGCGGATCATCCAGCTCCTTGGGACAGATCCGGCTCCCGGTAACCTTCGGCACCTACGACAACTTTCGCACGGAGATGGTCGACTTCGACATCGCCCCCATCGGCCTCCCCTACAACGCCATCCTCGGCTACCCAGCGCTGGCCCAGTTCATGGCCGCCACGCACCCGGCGTACAACCTTATGAAGATGCCCGGGAGCAGCGGTGTCCTCACCTTGCACGGGGACACCGGGGACGCGCTGCGAGTGCTCGAGCTCGCCTTCAGGACGGCAGCGTCGGCACAGCCCGCCGACTCAGGGACCCCCGAGCCCAAGGGGGCTGCGCCCGCCAAGAAGAAGCAGTTGTTCACCCAGGACAAGGCAGAAACCAAGCAAATACCTGTCGACGAGGACGGGTCCTCCAGTGCCACTTTCACCATAGGCGCCAACCTCGAGCCTGAGCAGGAGGAGGCCCTAATCAGGTTCCTGCGCGCAAACAAGAAGGTATTCGCTTGGGAGCCTGATTAGTTGGCAGGGATCCCCAGGAGCGTAATCGAGCATCAGCTCAACGTGTGCCCAAACGTGCGCCCCGTGAAGCAGAAGGCAAGGCGGCAGTCCACACAGAAGCAGGCCTTCATCGTCCAAGAAACCCGCAAGCTAGAAGCCGCTGGGGTCATTCGCGAGGTTCGATACCCGGATTGGTTGGCCAACCCTGTCGTTGTGCCCAAGAAAGGAGGGAAGGAACGCATGTGTGTAGACTTCACCAACCTCAACAAGGCATGCCCACAAGATCCGTTCCCACTCCCCCGCATCGACCAGATCGTCGATTCCACCACAGAGTGCGACCTGTTATGCTTCCTGGATGCCTTCTATGGGTATCACCAGATCAAGATGGCGATAGAAGACGTCGAGAAGACCGCCTTCCTAACCCCCTGCGGGGTGTACTACTATACATCCATGCCATTTGGGCTGCGTAATGCAGGGGCAACCTTTCAGCGGCTGATGCACATCACCTTGGGCCCGCAGCTTGGGAAGAATGTCGAAGCTTACGTTGATGACATCGTGGTGAAGTCTCGGGAGGCCAAGACCCTGATACAAGACCTGGAGGAAACCTTCGCGAGCCTCGACGCAGTGAACCTGCGGCTCAACCCAGAGAAGTGTGTGTTCGGGGTCCCTTCAGGCAAGCTCTTGGGTTTCCTCGTGTCCCATCGAGGCATCGAGGCTAACCCGGAAAAGGTCAAGGCGGTCGAGGACATGAGCCCGCCGAAGACCCTCAGAGAAATGCAGAAGCTCACCGGACATGTGACCGTGCTAGGGCGCTTCATCTCCAGGCTGGGGGAGCGAGCGCTGCCTTTCTTCCAGCTAATGAAGAAAAAGGGGCCCTTTGAATGG
Source organism: Triticum urartu (assembly GCF_003073215.2). Lineage (NCBI taxonomy): Eukaryota > Viridiplantae > Streptophyta > Magnoliopsida > Poales > Poaceae > Triticum > Triticum urartu. Next base: position 101,968,177 of record NC_053025.1, on the reverse strand, counting down.
ACTGAAGAGGCAGACAAAGCGTTTCAAGATCTCAAGAAATACCTGACCAGTCCCCCGGTCATGGTGGCTCCGCGTCCTCAAGAGCCCCTGGTGCTCTACCTCGCCGCCACTCCTTACTCCGCCAGCGCAGCCCTGGTGGTGGTTAGGGAGGAGCGCCAAATCAGAACCACAGCAGCAGCTCGAGACAAGGCAAAACAGGAACAAGGAAGGCCCACAGAAGCTGCAACCGCGGTTGAGGAAGATCAGCCACCGAAGAGTGCGCCGGAAGCGGGAGAGGCCACTCACCTGGATGGTCCGCCTCCAGAGGCCTCGTCGCCTCGCGAGGCGCCCTTGCCTCCGGAGGGCGCCGCGAGCACTAATGCACTCAGCCTTGTTGAGCACCCAGTATACTTCGTCAGCATGGTGTTATGGACGCGAGGGCACGGTATCCCATGCCTCAGAAGCTCTTCCTCGCGCTACTGGTGGCCTCGCACAAGCTGCGTCACCATTTCCAGGGTCACCCCATCAAGGTCGTCTCGTCATACCCCTTGGAGACAGTGCTCAGGAGCCCTAACTCAGCCGGAAGGGTCGCTGAATGGAACGTAGAACTGCAGGCGTTTCATCTCGAGTTCAGCACGACCAGGGTCATCAAGGGAGCAGCATTAGCGGATTTCATGGCAGAATGGACGGAGGCACCAGGCCTCAAGGACGACGAGGATCAGTCCCTCTTCCCAGGGAGCAAGGCGCCGGAAGGCTGGGTCATGTACTTCGATGGGGCATTCTCCAGGCACGGCGCTGGGGCTGGTGCGGTGCTGATATCACCCACTTAGGACAAGCTCTACTACGCTGTACAGCTCTGTTTCCAGCAAGGTGAAAAGGTCTCCAACAACATAGCGGAGTATGAAGGTCTAATAGCGGGCTTGAAGGCCGCCGCCGCCCTGGGGGTGAAGCGCCTCACCGTCAAGGGCGATTCGCAGCTCCTTGTCAACTTATCCAACAAGGTGTATGAGCCGAAGGATGACCACATGGAAGCCTATCTAGCAGAGGTCCGCAGGATGGAGAAGCAGTTCTGGGGGTTGGAATTGAAGCATGTGCCCCGTGGCACCAATCAGGAGGCCGATGATTTCGCCGGACGGGCGTCCAGGCGGTTACCTCAGGAACCTGGCGTCTTCGAGGAGCGACTCTTCAAGCCCTCAGCCCGACCGCCATTGTCAAACACTGCTCAACCTCGGGAGGAACTCCCCCAGCCACCTGCCTCGGGAGCCCCGGTCTGCGGCCCGACCTCAGGAACACGCCTGCTCCTGACAATGGAACCCCAGGAGGGGTGCTGTATCACGGAACTCTGGAGTTATTTAACACAAGGGACCCTGCCGGAGAGGGAGGAGGAAGTAGAGCGTGTGGCGCGACAGGCCACGACATACTGCATCAGGGATGGAGAGCTCTACCGGAAGCGACCAAACGACGTATCACTGCGCTGCATCTCCAGGAAGCAAGGAAAGGAACTGCTGGAGGACATACATGGCGGGGACTGTGGGCATCATTCATCATCACGGACCCTCGTTGGCAAGGCATTCCGCAGTGGGTACTATTGGCCCACCGCACTCAACGACGCTGTCGAACTGGTGAAGGCTTGTGAAGCCTGCCAATTTCACGCCAAGTAGATCCATCAGCCGGCGGGAGGCCTGCAGACTATCCCCCTCTCGTGGCCATTCGCAGTATGGGGGCTGGACATTCTGGGCCCGTTCCCTCGGGCGCCAGGGGGCTACCGCTACCTCTACGTCGCCATTGACAAGTTCACCAAGTGGGCAGAAGTAGAGGTTGTCTGCACCATCCCCGCGGGCTCCGCGGTCAAGTTCATCAGGGGCATCATGAGCCGGTTCGGGGTGCCGAACCGCATCATCACAGACAATGGTTCGCAGTTCACCAGTAACCTTTTCAGAACATACTGTGCTAACCTTGGAACGCGGATATGCTACGCTTCGGTGGCGCACCCACGAAGCAACGGCCAGGCCGAACGAGCCAACGCGGAGGTCCTGAGGGGCCTCAAGACCAGGACGTTCAAGAAGAAGCTGGAGGCCTACGGCAGAGGTTGGTACGATGAGCTCCAGTCCGTGTTGTGGTCCATCCGCACAACCACAACCAAGCCAACTGGAGAGACCCCGTTCTTCCTGGTCTACGGAGCCGAAGCAGTCCTCCCTCACGAGGTTAGACGTTGATCCGCGTGGGTCCTGGTGTTCGACAAAGCGCAGCAGGACGCCATGCGGGGGATGGACCTCGTGCTGGGGGAGGAACGCCGCCGAGAAGCCGCGTTACGAGCGGCGAGGTACCAACAGGCGCTACGACGATATCACTGCCGCAACATCCGCCCCAGGACACTCGAGGTAGGAGACCTCGTGCTCAGGCGGGTTCTCTCTAGGGAGGGGCTGCACAAGCTCTCTCCCATGTGGGAGGGCCCTTTCAAGGTTGTTCATGTTTCCAGGCCTGACTCCGCGCGCTTGGAGACTCAGGAGGGGGAGCCGATCCAGAACGCATGGAACATCCAGCACCTCCGGAGGTTCTACCCCTAAAAGGCCCAGAGCCTGTGAAGAAGGCGAATGCCTGTGAAGATTATCCTTTTTGGAGAAGGCCCAGAGCCTATGAAGAAGGCGAATGCCTGTGAAGATTATCCTTTTTGGAGAAGGCCCAGAGCCTGTGAAGAAGGCGAACGCCTGTGAAGATTATCCTTTTGGAGAAGGCCCAGAGCCTGTGAAGAAGGCGAACGCCTGTGAAGATTATCCTTTTTGGAGAAGGCCCGGAGCCTGTGAAGAAGGCGAATGCCTGTGAAGCTCGTTTCCCTTAAGAAGAAAGGCCCGGAGCCTGTGAAGAAGGCGAATGCCTGTGAAGCTCGTTTCCCTTAAGAAGAAAGGCCCGGAGCCTGTGAAGAAGGCAAATGCCTGTGAAGCTCGTTTCCCTTAAGAAGAAAGGCCCGGAGCCTGTGAAGAAGGCGACTGCCTGTGAAGCTCGTTTCCCTTAAGAAGAAAGGCCCGGAGCCTGTGAAGAAGACCAATGCCTGTGAAGCTCATTTCCCCTAAGAAGAAAGGCCCGGAGCCTATGAAGAAGGCCAACGTCTGTGAAGCTCGCCGCCCGTGACACTCTCACGTAATAATGAGTTGGGGCTGTACACGCCCCGGAGTCTCAGGAGCGCTGGCCTTAGGCCCTGGGACTCCCTCCCACGCCCAGTGGCAGCACTTAGCTCCGCGCTGGTGAGAAGACGTCGAAGACTAGATTAGGTGCCGGACATGGCTTTTTCATTTGCTTTCCGCAGTTGGCTTGTTTGTTCGCATTTGAAGTCTTATTGAAATTATTGCCGTCGTTGGTTTGTGGTTCGTCGATTTTTACTCTCCCGCTTTGATTTCTCTTATGAAAGGCCTCGCGATGGAGGATAGCCGAGCGCCCTCGTGAGTGTTCCTGTTCTAGTCGTTCGAAGGTTTCACGACCTGGCCCGTTCCGGGAGCACCCTTCCAGTCCGTGCCCCTCGGGCATCGCGACACGCACACAGGGCCTGGGTCGGTCGCCCCCCACGGTTGGGGCTGGGAACTATCTACGCGCAGACACATAGCCGAAAGGCACGAAAACGGAATCAAGGTAATGGTAAACAACAATAACCCCAAACACGCCCCCGCGGGGCTCCACGCAGCGTTTTCTTTTACGCAGGAAACAAAAGGAAAGAAAGGACAAGCCCGGCGCGGGTCGCCTCACACCGGCCTGCGGAGGAGACTCGGGCTGCCTCCGGGGATCAAGCAGACTCCCTCTCGCGCTTCACCAGGGCGTGACGGCGGGCGGACGTACTGCCGCCTCCCAAGCAGGCGCGACGGCGTGGGGGATGACTGCGGCCACCGCTAGAAGAGTCGCTTGAAGAAGAGTCGATGAAGCTTGGGGAGCCTTGAGCGCCGCCAACCACGCGGGCGCTATCTCCTCCGTCGTCGTCGGGGCTGGGTCCCCGGCCGCGGTCGTCGTCCTCAGGGAAACACCCTGCGCGGCGACCATCCTCCCCAAACACCCTCACGTAGAGGGTGGAATCACCGTCAAACTTAAAGTGCAGGGTGCATCGGCGCCCCAGGCCGCGAGCACGGGCAAATGCCTGCCAACCACGGGTCAAGGCCAAGCTCCCAATAGTGGAGACCTCCAGTGCAGCCCATGAGGCCCGGCCGCAGCAGCCGTCCGCCTGAAGCCAGAGGTCGCCCGGGGCGCCGGCCGGGAGCTCACCAAGGAGGAAGCGAGGGAGTTGGAGCCGGGTGCTAGTCGGCTCCGCCGACCATACGACGAACTCCGGCAGCACCTCCGCAACGCGAAAGCGCGGCCTATGGGAGCGCGCAACCAAGGCGCGTCCCCCGGCCGCAGCAGCTCGCCCGTTACCACGCTGGGAACCATCTCCACGACCGCGGGACGCTGCCGTGGCAGCCACGGGATGCTTCCGGGGGCGCCCTCGGCCGCGCTTGGGTGGGGGAGAGGTAGGCTCAACCTGGCGGGCCTTCCCCCTCTCTGCAACCGAGAACCTCCTCGACGGAGCCATGGAGAAGAAGGGGAAGCAAGGAGAGATGGACTGGCGGAGCACGCGCAGTTCCGTACTTATAGCCGGTGAAGGCCAACCGTCGGCCTCCACGATCACAGGTAATCATGACACGATCTGCATGCAGGGACTTGTCCAATCCGCGCGATCACCGAGGCGTCGTGGGGAAGCGGAGACGCCCACCCCCTATCAACCGCCACGCGGCACCCGAGGCCGCAGGCTGTTAGGGCCCACGGCGCTTCGCCCTTGCCCTTTCGCCTCTCAGCATGGCCAAGTCCGGGCGCGCCTTGGGCCCGGGGGCTACTGTCGGCGTTCTGGGAACGGGGGTCCCCAGACTTGCCTGCCTGCGGCCTGCGGCGTGGCTCAAAGGGGGCCCCGCATGGCCCATCTTCATCAACACAAGACCCAAGACCCTCGCGAGGGGCCAAGCCTCGCGGGGCGGACGACGCGGAGCTTCCTCAGGCGCGGCCTCATCAGGCTGGCTCACGAGGAGGCGGAGAAATCAAGGCGGGGTACCTCACGAGGTGCCCATGACGCAAGCCATGACGACCAAGGGCGCCAGGCGGGCGCCAGCCCGCGCAGTGTCCTCCTTTCCTCTTTGGTGCAAAGGGGGCAAGCGCAGGCGACAGGATCAAGCAAAGGCATCCATTTTGGTGCAATGAGACCAAGACCAGTCCAACGGTGGGAAGGAGGTCATCGTGGAGCCCGGGACGGCGTCACCACAGAGCCTTTGGTAGGCGAAGACCAACTTTAGTCAGGATAAGTGTACCAGATGTTCCCCTTCAAAATGGCCAATTGTTGGCGCCCTTCCCGCTCAATATTTGGGAAGAGGCCCAGGGCCCTTGCCTATAAATAGGACTAGCCACCCCCAGGGTAGGGGGATGAGGAGGATGAAGATGATGGAGCATCTAGATCGAGAAGAGGTCCAGAACCTGGGCAAGTAGAGAATCAGAGAGAGAAAGAGAAGGGCGGCTGAACTCCTCCTAGCAGTTCATCGCCCCAGCCAAGAGCAGACCCTCGCGAGGCTGTTCTTCCTTGTATAGTTCATCATCATCAGCCGAAGAGGCAATCCACCCACCACAAACTAGAGTAGGGTATTACACCACAATGGTGGCCCAAACTAGTATAAACCTTGTGTCTCTTGTGCTGTTCTTTCAGTAGTTTAGATCTTTGCGAGACGGAGAGGTAGAGGGCATAATCTCTGCACGCACCCCAGAGTTCGAACCTCAAGGGTCTGCCGGAACCCTAAATCTGACAGTTCCTTCTTTTGTTATACATATTCCTTGTCATTTGGGCATCCTCGTATGTGTCACTCTTACTATGTAATAGTTGCTTCTGTTTAGAATGTCATTCTCGTCTGGATCACGAGAGTCTGAGCGCTGCAGATGGGTGCGTTTTGGTGGTGTAGCAAGACTTCTTATGAACTATCATGTCTTGTTGTTTATGTCAGTAGTAGTCACTAGTCAGTGTTTGAATGTTGTATATATCGTTGTTTCGAACTGTTTATTGTCTCGAACTACTGGTGGGCTAAATGAGAGCATCACCATTCTCCAGTGTTCAGAGTATATCTCCTTTTTTCAAGTTATATAATTTGAGCTCAGTGTCTTTTCGATGATGTACACTTGTTTGGGCCAGTGAGGTGTCGTTGAATATGGGCCAAGTAGTAACGCAATGCCAAACAAGTCAATTATGACTCTCAGGCCGGGCTCTCAAAAGATCCTGGAAAGAAAGGTCGGGCTCTCCAAAAAAGAAAGAATAAGGACTCTTAGGCCAACATGTGGGCGCCACCGGTGTTTTCGTGTGCTTGCGCGCTGAGAGCATATTGGCGCGTGCTCGAAATTCATGCTACCTTTTCATCCCTAGTCTCCCGTCCCCCCCCCCACCTCTGGACTCTCGATTTCTACTCCAGTTCCCCCAAATCCCCCTCCTATACTCCCTGTACTCAAGCGCACTATCATGTAGTCGGTCAACACGGATCTCCGAGCCAGAGATCCTGAGGTCCGTCCTGCCTTCGGTCGCTGCATGCTGTCGCTCAACAGTGGCATGGCGGCGCTTGACGACCAGTTTGTCGGCAAAGTGTTGATGGTAACCATCAACGGCGACCGGCCTCCCGTCTCGCCGGACGACCTTGTCAAAGCTCTTGGCATTGCGCATGACATCCAAATAAGTGACTTGCTCATTGAAGTCTGTCCGCCACCGGCTGATTTCTTCGTCAGGTTCCGGACAACTTTCGACTGTAGTCGTGTGTTCGAATCTTCCCGGCGTTTGTTCTACGATGGCGCGCTAGTGAGCTTTGATCGGTGGCACCCAGGATGGGGCTCGGTGCCCTTTGAGCTTGAGTTTTTAACAAAGCTTACCTTCCACGGCATGCCTCGACGTGCTTGGAACGGCGAGTCCATGAACGAGCTTATCAACGACCTTGGAGGTGAGCTCGTAAGTATGTTTGTTCCTCCAGACAGCTGGGCTCTGACGGTTATGGCATGGATGAAGAAGCCATCCACCATACCGAAGGTGATTGGTGTTGAGATACCGGTGCAGGAATCGGGGTTGTACTATTCGTCGCCACCAAGGCCGCCGCGGACCACGTTAGGGATGTGCCTGTATCGAGTGTTCGTGCATGTCGAAGAAGTGGTCAATCCATCAATTGAAGTCCTGCCGCCGCCGCTGGTGCCAGGGTCCGTCGACGGCGTCCATTACAGGAGTCAACGTCAGACTTTCCCTGTGTTGCTCGGAATGATGGATGGCACAGGGCCTACTCCATCACGCGGCGGAGGCCACTGCTTCTTTGGGAGAAGAGGCAGGGCTGGCTGCCTGGATGTGCTCTAATTTGAGGTAACAACTGAATATTGTCAGATACTAGTTAAATCCGAGCTATGGGTGTGAAGCACTGATATGCCAGTATATTTGATTGTGACCTATTCTAATTTTGTACCTGAACTTTTTTTAGACAGAGCTGTACGTCAACTTAATGTGCTAGTAGAACTTATTGTGTTGTCTGTCTGTTTTCTTTGCACAACATTCAAGATATTTCCCCTTCATTGATAAAGACAATGAACCGTGATGTACGACTTCGTTGGTTTCAACATAGCCCTTCCCGTAGCGATCCACTGCTTCCATCCTGATTGTGCCGCCTGCGTGAAATTTTTGTATGCAAGTTCAGTGTGCTATGATGTTCTATATGATTGTGTCAAGTTTTTACTGAGCATCAACAATGCATATGGCTGAAAGATGTATTTACGAGCATCGACAGATGGGTCTCTCTCTCTATCTCTCTCTCTCACGCACACGCGCGCGCGCGCACACGCACAAGTGGGACCCGTTGAATTATTTATTTGCTCGTGACAGCTTTTAATTAGGTTCCATTGTAATCTAACTTTTTTCTTAAGTTATTAATTGAGCTCAGTGACTTCAAAAAGTTGCACCGAAACCTTGTTTGGGCCTTTCCGGCATCGCTGAATGTGGGCTGAGTAACCATGTTAGGTTGTACTCTACTACACATGCCTTTTTTTCAACATCAGCAATGCAACTGGGCCGACAGTTGTACACAATATCCGGGTCAACTTGTTATTCTCCACCCCGCTGGGCTGCAAACTTTCCTAGGAGGTATGCATTAGGCTTAACAAGAAAATGGACTTTAAGAAATAATAAATGAGATGTAATTATAATAACTGGATAGTTACTATGCACCAAACACGTAATTAGTTTGAAAAATATATTATTTTTGGAATTTGAAAATTTTAATTTCATTACTTGTTGCGCCGCAATATTTCGTTGGATTTTAACGTAATACAACTTTATTTTGAAATTATATTTAACCTGACTAGAAATTTTGGATAAAAATATTTCGGATCCCATCAAAATGTGGGATTTTTTTTTTTGAATTATGTTTTGAGCGGTTGTTTGAAATTATTAATCGTTGTCCTAGATAGAAGTTGGGTTGTACTTTTAAAAAACTGTAAATGGGCTGTAGTAAATTCCATTAGAATTAATAAATGGGTTGTACATTCTTACAAATCGCAAATGGGCATTATGTTCTCTGCCAAATCCGAGCTGTGGGCCTACTAAGTTGACGTGTACCAAGGGCTTTGTCAACTTAGTCAATATAAACGATTCTAGCTGCAGTGATCGTACGATGTCCATCCAACGGCCGTACTGCTTCTTCAACCTCTGGTCTTCTTGCTCCAGCCGCCCAAAGCAGCGCCGGTCATGTCGCATGCTCCTGCCTCCCGTGGTCGGTTGTGATGCCGCGGAGGCCTCACCGCCCCGTACTACTCCCACTGCTGGCCAGGCCATCCCTCTACTCACCCACACCCCCTGTTATTCTGCGGCGACGGCAGCCTCACACCGCAGCCAAACCAGTGAACCCTCGTACTCCTCTCCGCGCGGGCTTCCACTGCTGCGTCTTCCCCGGCTCCGCATCGTCCCCTTCCTAGGCCTCGCCGTCGTCCAGACCACCGCCCTGGTGCTCTCGGCGCGGCGTGGTCAACGTGGTCAATGACCGACTTCCATCGGAAGAGTACTGTACGTGGAGAGGCTGACAGCTGGGTCCAGGCAGCCGCAAGGAAGTGCCTCCTTATTACGCGCAAAAAAATTATTCCTCCACCTGACAGCAGGGACCCACCGAACGGGCCACCTTATTTCACGAAAAAAACGTTCCCCCCTGACTGCTGGGACCCACCGGACGGGACAGCGTATTTCGTGAAAAAAAACGTTTCCCCCCCTGTCAGCTCGGACCCACCGGAAGTGCCTCCTTATTACGCACAAAAAAATGAATACTCCCCTGCTAGCTAGGACCCACCATGGTGGGAGGCTGACTTGTGGGCCTACTAAGTTGACTAGGATGGGGGCCTTTGTCAACTTTAGTCAATATGAACGATTCTAGCTCCAGTGACGGTACGATGTCCATCCAACAGTCGTAGTGCTTCTTCAACCTCTGGTCTTCTTGCTCCAGCCGCCCAAAGCAGCGCCGGTCGTGCCGCATGCTCCTGCCTCCCGTGGTCGGCTGTGCTGCCGCGGAGGCCTCACCGCCCCCTACTATTCCCACCGCTCGCCAGGCGCTACGATGACGGCAGCCTCACACCGCAGCCGAACCAGTGAACCCTCGTACTCCTCTCCGCGCGGGCTTCCACTGTCGCGTCTTCCCCGGCTCCCCGTCGTCCCCTTCCTAGGCCTCACCGTCGTCCACCGCCCTGGTGTTCTCGGCACGGCGTGGTTAATGTGGTCAAGGAACGACTTCCATCGGACGTGGACTGTACGTGGAGAGGCTGACAGTTGGGTCCACGGCCGCAGCAGGGAAGTGCCTCCTTATTACGCAGAAAATAATGATTCCTCCACTTGACAGCTGGGACCCACCAGACGGGACACTGTATTTCGCGAAAAAAATGTTTGCCCCTGACTGCTGGGACCCACCAGCTACATCTTTGCATGCAAGGAAGTGCGTTCGGGTAAAAAAACGATTCGCCCCCCTGACTGCTGGGACCCACCAGCTACATCTTCGTAGGCAAGGAAGTGCCTGACAGCCGGGACCCACCTGGTCTAAGCGTACGTAGCGTTGTCATTCTGGTCGCGAACGTGTACGTACATATATATTGGTGGATGTAGAGGCGCGCACGTGTCGTAGTAGAGGCGCGTACGTGTCGTAGTAGAGGCCCGCACGTAGCATGTACACGAACGTACAGCGGCTAGGGTGCAAGAAATAAAATACGGCCACATATGTGTACATACGGACGGGGTCTCGAATGCCTACTCGCTCATATGTACGGCCAGGGATCGTGTACATGGCTGGGTCGGAACGGAGAAACAGTGTCGTCGTCATGTTCATGGGGTGGTAGCATCGTCGTCGTGTTCATGGGGAGGCAACGGAATGCGTCGTTTTCATGGGGAGGCAACGAAATGTGTCGTGTTCATCGGGAGGTAACGGAACGCGTGGGAGCCAACCGGCTGGGTCGGAACGGAATGCATGGTCATGTTCATCGAGAGGGCTTGGACGGAACAGGCGATGGAAACGAGGCCTGAACGGGGTCCTGTTGATCGGGAGGGGTCTGGTGTGCCGCAAAACAGAGGAAACGGACCTCCTACGGTTGAAACAGGGGTCCTGTTGGTCGGGAGAGTGTGGCGTACCGCAAAATGGACGAAACAGACCTCCTACGGTCGAAACGGGGGTCCTGTTGATCAGGAGGGGTGTGGCGTACCGCAAAACGGACAAAACGGACCTCCTACGGTCGAAACAGGGGTCCTGTTGATCGGGAGGGGTGTGGCGTACCGCAAAGCGGACGAAACGGACCTCCTATAGTCGAAACGGGGGTCCTGTTGATCAGGAGGGGTGTGGCGTACCGCAAAATGGACGAAACGGACCTCCTACGGTCGAAACAGGGGTCCTGTTCATCGGGAGGGGTGTGGCGTACCGCAAAATGGGACTCCACGGGATACTGTTCATCTCCACCGTCGACCTCCTCCAGCCTCCACGGGCTACCGTCGACCTCCTCCAGCCTCCACGGGCTCCTGTTCATCCAGCCTCCACCACGCGCTACTCCACCAGCTACTGTTCATCCATCCTTCCACACCACGGGGTCCTGTTCAACCACCCCTCCACGGGCACCCCTCCACCATCTACTGTTCATCCAGCCCTCCACCACACCACGGGGTCCTGTTCATCCAGAGGCAATGCCACCGCTCACTGTTCATCCAAACCCCCCGCAACTCTCACTGTTCATCCCAGAGGCAGCATCGATCAGCTTTAGTTAGCAGCAGTAGCGAAGGAATCGCTCGGTCGGGTTCAGTTAATAGCCATTGATCGATCGCTCGGGTTCAGTAACGCGTAGCCTGCAGTGCAATCGCTCGGGGTCAGTTAGAGCCCAACGCCTCGCTCAGGTTCAGTTAGAGCCAACGCCTCGCACACACGCGCGTACGTGTACGAGAGAAATGCGCATCGCTCGGCCCCCGACCTCCCACCGTAACCGGGAACTCCCCGAAATTTTCCTCCCCCTCGCTTCTACCACGGTTTTTTCCATCATGGACGACCCAAAGAATGTCATGCAACTGCGTCTCCGGCCCGCCCAGGACGAAAAGCCCATTTTCTGTCATGATTTTTTGTCATAGAAGTAGGAGCCCACCACATCTATGGTGATATCAGGTTTTGTCACAATTATCGTCATAGAAGTGTCATATGTATGACAAAACAAATTTCGTTCGGCCCAAAATGTCACGGATGTGTGTTTTTTGTAGTGCTTGGGATATATATCTGCTTATCATTATGAAGAACTTGAGAGATCCAAAAACCAAGATCTATCCCTCAACTACGAGGGGAGGTAAGGAACTTCCATCTAGCTCTGCACTTGATTCACCTTCTGTTATGAGTAAGTTTGCGACACCTACACCTGCTTCTGCTATTCGTTCTGATATGTCGCATGTTATTGATGATGCCACTTCTGCTATGCATGATACTTATGATGAAACTACCTCTATGCCTGACACTACTATGCCACTTAGTGATTTTCTTGATGAACAACTTGCTAGGGCTAGAGAGATTGAAAATATTGAATCTGATGATACTGATGAAAGTGATGATGAAGAATCACTTGTTATTCCTAAGTGTTATGTCTTTGATCAAGAAGCTTCTTTAGCTATTTTAGCGTGCCAAAATAGAACTGAACTCAAAAGATTATTTGCTAAATGGAGTAAGCAATCTTTAAATGCTAGAATGAAACCTGACCCTGCTTTTGCTACTTCACCTATCTTTGTTACTGATAAGGATTATGAATTCTCAGTTGGTCCTGATATAATTACTTTGGTTGAATCTGATCCTTTTCATGGTTATGAATCTGAAACTGTTGTGGCACATCTTACTAAATTAAATGATATAGCTACCCTGTTTACTAAAGATGAGAGAACTTGCTACTTTTACATCCTTAAAATATTTCCGTTCTCATTAAAGGGTGATGCTAAGATATGGTTTAATTCTCTTGATCCTGGTTGTGTGCGTAGTCCCCAGGATATGATTTATTACTTCTCTGCTAAATATTTCCCTGCTCATAAGAAACAAGCTGCTTTAAGGGATATATATAATTTTGTGCAAATTGAAGAAGAGTGTCTCCCACAAGCTTGGAGGAGGCTTCTCCAATTACTTAATGCTTTGCCTGATCATCCTCTTAAGAAAAATGAAATACTTGATATCTTTTATAATGGACTAACCGATGCCTCCAGAGATTACATGGATAGTTGTGTTGGTTCTGTTTTCAGGGAAAGAACACCGGATGAAGCTGAAATTCTATTGAATAATATGTTGACAAATGAAAATAATTGGACACCTCCAGAGCCAATTCCTGAGCCTATTCCTAAACCAACTCCGAAGAAGAGGGGTATTCTATTTCTCAGTCCTGAAGATATGCAAGAGGCAAAGAAATCTATGAAAGAAAAAGGTATTAAAGCTGAAGATGTTAAGAATTTACCTCCTATTGAAGAAATACATGGTCTTAATTTACCGCATGTTGAAGAAACACATAATCTTAATCCTTCTCCTATTGAAGAAACTCATGGTCTTGATAACCCGACACAGGTAGTAAAGGTAAATTCTCTCTATAGATATGATAAAGCTGAAATCCCATTCACTAAGTTTGCTAGCCCATGCTTAGATGAGTTTGATAAATTTATGGCTAAGCAAGAAGAGTTTAATGCTTATTTTGGTAGACAATTGAAATACAATTCAAATATGCTTGAACACTTGGGTGATTATATGGCTAATGTTAAAGGTGAACTTAAACTTATTAGTAAACATGCTTCTATGGTTACCACTCAAGTAGAACAAGTACTTAAAGCTCAAAATGATTTGCTCAATGAATTGAATAGTAAAGATAATGATAATGCTGTTAGAGTGGCTACTAGAACTGGTAAAATGACTAAGGAACCTTTGTATCCTGAAGGCCACCCTAAGAGAATTGAGCAAGATTCTCAGAGAAATAATATAGATGCACCTAGTTCTTCTAAAAAGAAGAAAAAGAAAAATGATAAGACTTTGCATGGTTCTAGTGATCCTATTGTTGAAACACCTGAGAATCCAAATGATATTTCTATTTCTGATGCTGAAACACAATCTGGTAATGAACCTGAAACTAGTGATAATGCTAATAATAATGTTCATGATGATGCTCAACCTAGTAACGATAATGACATAGAAATTGAACCTGCTATTGATCTTGATAACCCACAATCAAAGAATCAACGTTATGATAAGAAAGATTTTGTTGCTAGGAAACATGGTAAAGAAAGAGAACCATGGGTTCAGAAACCCATGCCTTTTCCTCCCAAACCATCCAAGAAAAAGGATGATGAGGATTTTGAGCGCTTTGCTGAAATGATTAGACCTATCTTTTTGCGTATGCGATTAACTGATATGCTTAAAACCAATCCTTATGCTAAGTACATGAAAGATATAATTACAAATAAAAGAAAAATACCGGAAGCTAAAATTTCCACCATGCTTGCTAATTATACTTTTAAGGGTGGAATACCAAAGAAACTTGGAGATCCAAGAGTACCCACTATACCATGCTCCATTAAAAGAAACTATGTTAAAACTGCTTTATGTGATCTTGGAGCCGGTGTTAGTGTTATGCCTCTCTCTTTATATCATAGACTTGATTTGAATAAGTTGACACCTACTGAAATATCTTTGCAAATGGCTGATAAATCAACTGCTATACCTGTTGGTATTTGTGAGGATGTGCCTGTTGTAGTTGCAGACGTTACTATTTGAACAGACTTTGTTATTCTTGATATTCCCGAGGACGATAGTATGTCTATTATTCTTGGAAGACCCTTTTTGAATACTGCAGGGGCTGTTATTGATTGCACTAAAGGAAATGTCACTTTTCATGTTAATGGTAATGAGCATACGGTACACTTTCCGAGGAAACAACCTCAAGTTCATAGTATCAACTCTATTGGAAAAATTCCATCGATTATATTTGGAGGTTTTGAATTTCCTCTTCCTACTATCAAGAAGAAATATGATATTCTTATTATTGGGGACGTGCATATCCCCGTTGAGGTAACATAGTGTTATTCTAAATTTCTCCGGTTCCATGTTAGTCGGAATGAGTTCGTTAACAAGACTTGATCAACCTTGTTAGTGGATTCCTTTTGATGATCATGAGATGGATTAAACTAGAAGGCACAACCTTCTGTACCCCACTTTTACTTTCTATTATTTATATTAAATAAAATAAAAATAAATATTTTTCTGTCTGTTATCTGATTATTCATGCAATATAAAAATACCTCGAAAATAAAAGTTCTCCAAATGCCCTGAAATTTAAATATGATTTTTTCTAGAATATTTAAGGATTTATGGAACTGAGAACACACCAGGGGGGTCAACCACCTGCCCACGAGGGTGGAGGGCGCGCCCCCCTGCCTCGTGGGCCCACGGTGGCCCTCCTCCACTTATCCTTTCACCCATACACTTCTTCTTCCTCCCACAAACACGAATAACCAACTCAAACCCGAGTCCAAGCTTGTTTTGCTGCCATTTTCGATCTCCTTGCTCAAAGCACCTCTCACAAAACTGCTTGGGGAGATTGTTCCTTGGTATGTGACTCCTCCATTGGTCCAATTAGTTTTTGTTCTAGTGCTTTATTCATTGCAAATCTGTGTTGCTTAGGTGACCCTGTTCTTGAGCTTGCATGTCAAATTTATATGGTCAAAAGTAGTTTTGATGCATGATATAGGCCCTAGGCACTTGTAGGACTAGTTGCTATGAATATTATTGAGTTTGGTTTACTTTTATTTCGAAGTTACTAAAAAATTTCAGAATTTTTCAGAGGAAAAAAATGCTTAGGAAAATGTTCCAAGGTGGTTCCTCAAGGAAGAAAGGACCCAGGCTTGCAATGCGTGATGCTGATGAAGAGCCACCAAGAAACGCTCCAGTGTGTCCTTGTGAATGGCCTTCTGAGAACTTTATGGATCGAGCAGGAATTAAATAAGAATTTAATGCACATTTGCGTAACGCCGATCTCGTGAGCTTCGAGGAGGAGAAGTGCAGCTAGTATCACAACCTCACCAGTACCTTCGTGAGGAGGTTTGAATTTTCAACTTCACGTAATTCTCCAACTGTCCTGTTTGATCTTTATGATAAATCTTACACTATGGACTTAGAGGATTTCACCACTGCATGCAAACTTCCACAATGGGGTAGTATAAGGGATCCTCGCAAATCTAAATTTAGAGATTTTCTTGCTAGCATAAATGTGGGAGAATCTAGAGATATTACACAAGCTACCACAGGGAGCATTCACTTTCCTACTATACATTATTTTGCTCTCTTCATAGGTAGATGCATTAATGGTAAAGATGAGGCATGTCACATGTGTGTCCCTGATCCTAGTATTATTAGGAGTGTTGTGTTAGGAGACAAATCATATAATTTGGGAGCCATTGTTGCACGTAGGTTGCATCTTAATAGACTTAATGGAGATTTCTTTGGAGGAATTTATGCAACCCGCATAGCTAATTTTCATGGTATAGACATACGCGAAGATGATATTGAATTACCACCTGCTTACCTAGACTTTAATGCTATGGTTCATCACCATTTTGTTGAGAGGAATGAATCACCTCTCCAGTACCGACTAATCTTTGACAGACGTCGTGCTGTCCGTATTACTCTCCCTGCTCCTGCCTTCTTTGATTATCAGGCAAGAGGAGGATATACTATTACCAGAGAGGAGGCAGATGAGTACGAGAGGAGAGAGGAGGCCGCTCGTCGCCGCGCTGCAGCTCAGCAGGCGATAGCCGCTGCATCGCAGTACGACCCCAACTACTATTATGGATATCCGCCAGGCCAGCCGTGGCCATAGACCAACTTAGACCAAAAGCCTAAGCTTGGGGTAGTACGTATTTCCCACCGACATTACATTTATGCTCACACACTCATTGCTAGATGTCGGTGCTCATACTTTTTCATTCTATCATCCATGCTAGTTTATTTCCCTTTTTATGCTTTCTTCTTGTGTGTTTAATAAACCTTAATAAAAACCAAAAAAATTAGTTGTAGCTTTTAATTAGTTTAATTTCCATTCTTGTAGTAGTAATTAAAAAGAAAACCCAAAAAGATTTCCTGTTCTTCTTTTGCTTGTTGGGAGCTTTCCCATGTAAATACTTTTATTTCTTTTCTTTGGGGTCGATAGGAGAAGACCATAGTTAAATTGTTGAAGTGGCTCTTATATGCATTATTGTTGATCTGACAAAAGAGCCCATATTGCCTTGTCTTCTCCTGTTTATTGAATGCTTGTATATTCCAGCTTAGTCCAATGCATGTGCACTATTATTATTATTCACATTGTTCGGTCGTGCAAGTGAAAGGAAATTATGACGATATATGATGGACTGGCTGAGATGAGAAAAGCTGGTATGAACTCGACCTCTCTTGTTTTTGTAAATATGATTAGTTCATCGTTCCTGATTCAGCCTATTATGGATAAACATGTTTGCAATGACAATTAGAGATCATAGTTTCGTGTGCCATGCTTGATTAGCTATGAGTTATAATGGTTTACCTTGCGTGCCAACATGCTATTGAGATAGTTATGATCTGATATGATAGGGTGGTATCCTCCTCTGAATGATTTAAGTGACTTGACTTGGCGCATGTTCACGCATGTAGTTGAAGCAAAATCAACATAGCCTTCACGATATTTATGTTCATGGTGGATTATATCCTACTCATGCTTGCATTCAGTGTTGATTAATTTTAATGCATGTTAATGACTATTGTCTCTCTCTAGCTGGTCGCTTCCCAGTCTTTTGCTAGCCTTCACCTGTACTAAGCGGGAATACTGCTTGTGCATCCAATCCCTTAAACCCCAAAGTTATTCCACATGAGTCCACTATACCTACCTATATACGGTATCTACTTGTCGTTCCAAGTAAATTTGTATGTGCCAAACTCTAAACCTTCAAATAAATATCCTGTTTTGTATGCTCGAATAGCTCATGTATCAACTAGGGCTGTCTGTATCTTCCATGTTAGGCGGGTTATTCTCAAGAGGAGTGGACTCCGCTCCTCACTCACGAGATAAATGGCTGGTCACCGGGATGCCCAGTCCCATGCTTTATGCAAACTAAATCAAAATAATTGCAAACAAAACTCCCCCTGGGACTCTTGTTAGTTGGAGGCACTTGTTGTTTCGAGCAAGCCATGGATTGATGCTTGTTGGTGGAAGGGGGGTATAAACTTTACCATTCTGTTTGGGAACCGCCTATAATGTGTGTAGCATGGAAGATATCGCCATCTCTTGGTTGTTATGTTGACAATGAAAGTATACCGCTCAAAATATTATTCACCTCTGTTTCAAAACCGAGCTCTGGCACCTCTACAAATCCCTGCTTCCCTCTGCGAAGGGCCTATCTATTTAATTTTATGTTGAGTCATCATCCTCTTATTAAAAAGCACCAGTTGGAGAGCACTGCTGTCATTTACATTCATTACTATTAGTTTACATTGAGTATGACTTGACTGGATCTCTTTTACCATGAATTACAATGTCTAGTCGGTCCTTGGTCTTTAAAGGTGCTCTGCATTTATGTTTTGCGGTCTCAGAAAGGGCCAGCGAGATACCATCTTGTTATATCATATTATGATTGTTTTGAGAAAGTGTTGTCATCCGAGATCTATTATTATGGCTCGCTAGTTGATTATGCTATTGATATGAGTAAACTTGAGACCTATGCGTTATTGCGAATGTGGTTAGTTATAATCTTTGCTGAAAACTTGAATGCTGGCTTTACATATTTACAACAACAAGAGCAAACAGAGTTTGTAAAAGTTTTTCTTTATCACTTTCAGTTTGTCAACTGAATTGCTTGAGGACAAGCAAAGGTTTAAGCTTGGGGGAGTTGATATGTCTCCAACGTATCTACTTTTCCAAACACGTTTGCCCTTGGTTTGGACTCTAACTTGCATGATTTGAATGGGACTAACCTGGACTGACGCTGTTTTCAGCAAAATTACCATGGTGTTATTTATGTGCAGGAGCAAACATTCTCGGAATGACCTGGAACTTCACTGAGCCACTTTTCAGAAAATAAGAAAAATACCTGCAAAAGATGAAGGCCAGGGGGGCCACCACCTTGCCACGAGGGTGGGGGCACGCCTGCCGCCTAGGGCGCGCCCCCACCTCGTGGGCCCCCAGTTGCGTCTCCGACTCCAACTCCACCTCCATATATTGAGTTTCGATGAGAAAAAAATCAGAGAGAACAAATCATCGCGTTTTACGATATGGAGCCGCCACCAAGCCCTAAAACCTCTTGGGAGGGTTGATCTGGAGTCCGTTCGGGGCTCCGAAGAGGGGAATCCGTCGCCATCTTCATCATCAACCATCCTCCATCACCAATTTCATGATGCTCACCGCCGTGCGTGAGTAATTCCATCATAGGCTTGCTGGACGGTGATGGGTTGGATGGGATCTATCATGTAATCGAGTTAGTTTTGTTAGGGTTTGATCCCTAGTGTCCACTATGTTCTGAGATTGATGTCGCTATGACTTTGCTATGCTTAATGCTTGTCACTAGGGCCCGAGTGCCACGATTTCAGATCTGAACCTATTATGTTTTCATCAATATATGAGTGTTCTTGATCCTATCTTGCAAGTCTATAGTCACCTATTATGTGTTATGATCCGTTAACCCCGAAGTGACAATAATCGGGATACTTACCGGTGATGACCGTAGTTTGAGGAGTTCATGTATTCACTATGTGTTAATGCTTTGATCCGGTTCTCTATTAAAAGGAGGCCTTAATATCCCTTAGTTTCCGTAAGGGCCCCACTGCCACGGGAGGGTAGGACAAAAGATGTCATGCAAGTTCTTTTCCATAAGCACGTATGACTATATTCGGAATACATACCTACATTATATCAATGAACTGGAGCTAGTTCTGTGTCACCCTAGATTATGACTGTTACATGATGAACCACATCCGGCATAATTCTCCATCAACGATCCCTTGCCTACGAGCTTTCCACATATTGTTCTTCGCTTATTTACTTTCCCCTTGCTATTGCTATCATCACTACAAAATACCAAAAACATTGCTTTTACTACTGTTACCGTTTGTTACCGTTATCACTACTATCATATTACTTTGCTACTAAATACTTTGCTGTAGATATTAAGTTTCCAGGTGTGGTTGAATTGACAACTCAGCTGCTAATACTTGAGAGTTTTCTTTGGCTCCCCTTGTGTCGAATCAATAAATTTGGGTTGAATACTTTACCCTCGAAAACTGTTGCGATCCCCTATACTTGCGGGTTATCAAGGAGGCATCGTGCAGTGTAGCTATTTGAGTACGGGAGGCATGCGATCAGACCCCTACGCATGCTTATTGGGAGGAGAGCCCTTTGACCTCCATCTGTCGCCCACCTCTCTCCCAAGGTCTCCATTAATGGCGCCCAAGCCCCTGTTTAATGGTGTGGCTATGTCTCACTCGACTGAAATTTAAGAGAGCAAAAAGAAAATATGAAAAGAAAATTTTGCACGGATCTTGATGTAAGATCCGACGGACCTATATAGAATCTACTACAAGACTGATGAATATATGAGGACGACGATAGTGGATAATAATTGTCTTACATAATTAGGAAGATAATTAAAAAAACACATGCGGCTACTCCCGAAATACACAAGGGCAAAAGAAGAAGGAATACAACGATCTGGCTCCCTAGTCTCTAGTTTCTTGATGCATTGCTGCAGGCCACGGGAACTAGTCTCCGCGACTAGCAGCGATGAGCTCTTTCGTGTCCTCAACACGCTGCTTGAGAGCATCCACGGATTCCTCCACTAGCCTTTGGCGCTCGATGCGGAGCATGTCATTCTCGTCCATAAGTTTCTTGACGATGATGTCGGTCCTCTTCAACAAGGCACGGGTCTCCTCTTGCTGCTCTGCACTTCCGACGATCTTCACCCTCAATAGGTCGCGCTCAGCCCGAAGCTTCTCATTGCCCTCCCTTAGTTGCCGGATGACGCCGGTAGCCTATTCAAACGAGGCTTTCATGTCGTCCTGCAACCTTGCCCAGCCGGGGATCTGATCCATCTTGCTATGGACGATCGCATGCATGCGCATGTAAGAGTCGTCGCCTGCCCGCGAGACATTTTCCCAGGCCGCCGCGGCGCAGCGGGACATCTCTGCTGCATTCACGATGCGGTGAGACATCTCTGCTGCTTCTGCCGTGCAGCTAAACCAGTCTGCTGCATCGACGGCACGGCGGGACCTCTGTGCTGCTACTTCCGTGCGGCGGGACATGTCGGCTGCTTTCGCGGTGAGGCGGGACATCTCTCGTGCTTCCACTTCCATGCTCACCTCTCCCTGGTGGTAATCTCTCGATCCAGAACTCATGCTGGCCATGGCAGACGCAAGGGAAGGATGCTGAATGACTTGTTTGTTTTTGTGGATGAGGAGTTGAGGAGGAATGTGCATTCATCTTGGCATAGTAGTATTTACAACCGAGTATTAATACACTCCTAAGTGGGAAACCATTTAGGTTGTGATCGGTGTGAACAGGTTTGAAGGGTTTTCGATACTTAATGTGCACCGTGACCAAGGAGGGGAAACGAGAGAACTTAATGTTTATTTGCTAATTAATAGCATTCCATGCAACGACTAACCACTGCATGTCATGTTTGGTAGGGAGTACGTTATACAGGAATAGAAGAGATGCACGCACACACTTGTCCTCTCTCACACACGCATTTGTAGCTACGAATTGTAGTGTTCTCAACCATCCGATTGGCTCTATCATAGGTTTCCCGTTGCTCCTTGGCCTTGAGATTGAGAAGTTTAAAACACGGAGGCTAAGCTGGAGGCGTGAGGTTTTGGTTAATGTGCGGGCCGCACACGGGACCAACACGACAGGAGCTTCGTCTGCCTGGTGCATAGTCAGGTGAGTTGTCCAAGTATAGACACAACCAGGCCCTCCTTGGTATCTGCATGTCGACTTAACTACAGAGAAATTAGGATCGGAGGGAGTACTACTAGTAGTAGTACTCCTTTAATGTGTCGCGTCAACTCACACAAGTATGCAACACTTCCTGAACAAACAAGCATATAAGCTGGTATACTTCTTACCCAATGGATCTTTATATCCAACAGACACAAAATATTCGTTCGACTATTGGAAATTACTTTAACTACTGATCTGATGTCGAAGTAGTTGCTGCATCGCCACCAAAACCCACCATCTCTTAAGCTAAAGTAGACTGAACTAACCCCTATATTAGCATATTACTAAGATAAACAGAAGGCATTGTAGAATCATTTAGGAGCTGGGCTTGTCAATCTGAATGTGGAGGGACACCGTCCTCGAGAACCCAGCCCCGTCCAGCAGCTTGGGTGGAACTGTGAAGAAGGTCAACTCCTACACGGCGACGTTGCCGAGATCCTTGCTTCTTGTCACCTCCATTTCCACCTTGATGGCGTCGGTCCTGCCTTTGGGCTCCCCCAGCGGGTCGTTCGCCCATAGCTTGGCCACGTAGTGCGACAATGGGGACGCCCCTTCTCGGATGCAAATGGCGGGCACGGCAATAGGCGTGCCGTTGTTGAGCACGCCACCAACAAAGTAAAATGCGCGGTCGTCCTCCTTCGTGAACAGCAAGAGTCGTGGCTCCGACAATGGCACTTGCAGCTGGAGCACCTTGTCGTACTGGATCCTGTGCACGCGCATAGGATGCACGGTGCTGATGTGGTGGGAGAGCGCCGGTGGCGGGCCTTCGTAGCCGCAGATGGGCACGGGGCATTTGCAGGGCACGAGCGGACACAGCTCTGGTGATTGGCGAGCTTGTGGTAAGTGATGTAGATCCCACAACCTTCATGCGGGCACTCCACCCTCACCGAGGAGAGGACGGCGTCCATCGCCATGTTCCGCACGTTGAAGCCACCGCCGCGCTCGCACTTCTGGCACTGCCGCTGGTTCCTGGGGCGCTTGCCACGGCAGTCCGCGCAGGCCAGGTGCCCTCCCTTGCACTGCACAAATCAATTGAACAACACATCAATCAAGAAACCTGCACCTTGCTCGATCAGCCGAACGGATGAGGTGTATTCGAACCTCATACACTGGAGGCTTCAAGGGGCAGAGGTACAAGGGGCAGTGGAGCAAGGTGAGGTCCATAGAGACCATAGAGAGCTCCATTGTCAGGTCCTGTTCCGTCGGCATGATCTCGCCCTCCTCGTGCACAACCATCTCTCGCTTTAGGGCCGGGGCCTTACAAAGATTTACCGTCACATATTCATACTACTTCAAGGTGCATTAAATCAACACATGCAAGTATCAAAAGGAAAATCACTCCATGCATGCATGCGTTGTAATTAATGCATCGATAAACGCAAATTATTGAAATATATCGAGTGCACTGCTTTGATGTGTCATGTGAACACTCATTCAACAAGGTGAAGTTTTATTACAACACCCTCTCCCTCGCCCATGAGCGTGGTGGCTCGCGGGGCTAGGAGAAGCTTTAGCTACACGTTCTCCCTCCCAGACGTGATGGACATGCAGCAGTTCATTCGGTGTCAGATGGCCAGAAGCATACTGTAGTACTCCACTATAGTAGTACCATCATTGTTCGACTTCCTGGAGAGGCGAAGATCCAAGTGCAACCCGGACGCTTGTGTGTCAGTTTCATGTGTAGACGAGGTATAGTGACATAGTCTAGCATATCGTGTACCATGCCTCTAAGCTTAAAATCGGTGGGTTTGGCACCATGCTATGAGGTCATCTCGAAGCATTTTTTGATCAAAATAATCTGCTGGCCCTACCCATCATCCTGGTGATTGTAGTTTGCACGCTCATCTGGTCAAGATAGGAACATATATTTTAATTTGTGGTGGGGTAAATGTTAGAGGTTGCAGTAAATATATTGTACACTGCAGGTCTTTTAGCCAAGTTTAGAGGCAAGCATGTGGGGCCAGTGCTTTGATGTGTCGTGTCAACTCATACAACGAGAAGCTTGATTTTACTACACTACACGCCATCGCCCTTGCCCATGCGTGTGGTGGCTCGCAACGAGGACATGCTTTTGCTTACTATAACAAGCTATCCCTCCTACACGCGGTGCATGGACATGCAGCAGATGATTCGATACTGTAGAAGTAGTAACATCATTGTTCGTCTTCTCGAAGATGCGAAGATCCAAGCAGAACCCGAACATGGCAGTCTTTGTGTAGGGGTGGGGCGTGGTGCGGAGCCTTGGAGCACGCATATAGCCAGGCTCTTGCATGGGACAAAATTGCCATGTAAGCAAGCTATAAGCCCACTATTGTACTTGCTCTTAATAGTATAGCCCTGTAAACCGGAAAGGAGGGACTACTCCCTCCGTTCCTAATACTCCCTCCGTTTTTATTTAGTCCTCGTATTAGCCTTGGTAAAAGTCAAGCTTTATAAACTTTGACCAAGTTTTTAAAAAAAATATTAACATAAGCAATAACAAATCAATACAATTAGATTTATTATTGAATGTACTTTCACATCATATATATTTGTTATGATAAATGTTTATATTATTTTTATAAACTTGGTCAAACTTTATGAAAATTTGACCTCAGTCAACTCTAATATGTAGAGTAAATAAAAACAGAGGGAGTATTTGCCTTTCTAGAGATTTGAACAAGTGACTACACCCTAAATACTCACATACAAAGCAAAATGAGTGAATCTACACCGTAAATAAATACATAGTTCTCTCGTTTCCTCTCCGCCTTGGCCGTGGTGCACAATATTGAGTATACTACTACTGACTAGTCTCTTTTTGAAATGCATTTACGTTGATATGGCTTGAATGCCAACGAGGCAGAGGATAGCAGTTCCCGAAACATTGAACGGTCAATGATGCCTCCGCATTCAATTAGCATGCAGAGGTTGGAGAAGCGGAATGGAGCCAGCATGTTGTGAATGCAATGCAGTTTGGACTCTCATATAAAGGCACCCCACCACTCCAATCCATCTACTCCTAGTGTCTACGCAACACAGCCCACTCCAACCCAAGACCAAGACCAAGTGACCAGAAGCCACAGGCACCCATGGCGTCGATGGACGCGAGCGGCAGTCGGCTGTGCCGGATCCTCCAAGACACCGACGTGTGGCCCCGCACTATTGGAGATATGCCCTAGAGGCAATCATGTATGATGATATTTCCTATGTGTTTATGAATAAAGATAGTCCTTGGACATTATCAATGATGTGTATCAGCAAGTACTTGACTTGTTTGTGGGACTATGCATTGTATGATTTTAGGATCTAAAGTATGTCTAGAGGGGGTGATTAGACTACTTTACCAAATAAAAATCTAGCCTTTTCCCAATTTTAGTTCTAGGAAGATTTTAGCAACTTAGCACAAGTCAAGCAATCAACCTACACATGCAATTCTAAGAGTATAGCAGCGGAAAGTAAAACAATTGCATATGAAGGTAAAGGGAGGAGTTTGGAGTGTGCAAACGCAATTGGAGACATGGAGATTTTTGGCGTTGTTCCGATAGGTGGTGCTATCATACATCCACGTTGATGGAGACTTCAACCCACGAAGGGTAACGGTTGCGCGAGTCCACGGAGGGATCCACCCATGAAGGGTCCACGAAGAAGCAACCTTGTCTATCCCACCATGGCCGTCGCCCATGAAGGACTTGCCTCACTCAGGTAGATCTTCACGAAGTAGGCGATCTCCTTGCCCTTACAAACTCCTTGGTTCAACTCCAGAATCTTGACGGAGGCTCCCAAGTGACACCTAGCCAATCTAGGAGACACCACTCTCCAAGAGGTAGCAAATGGTGTGTTGATGATGAACTCCTTGCTCTTGTGCTTCAAATGATAGTCTCCCCAACACTCAACTCTCTCTCACAGGATTTGGATTTGGTGGAAAGATGATTTGAGTGGAAAGCAACTTGGGGAAGGCTAGAGATCAAGATTTATGTGGTTGGAGTGGAATATCTTGACCTCAACACAAGTGTAGGTGGTTCTCTCTCAGAAAATGTATGTTGGAAGTGTAGGCATGTTCTAATAGCTCTCTCTGCAAATGAAGAGTGGGTGGAGGGGTATAAATAGCCTCCACACAAAATCTAACCGTTACACACAAATCACCAAACTCGGTGGGACCGAATCATGAAACTCGGTCAGACCGATTTAGTTCAAAATGTGAACATTAAGATTTTCGGTGGGACCGGCATGTCAACTCGGTGGGACCGATTTTGTTAGGGTTAGGGCATAACGTAATCTCGGTGAGACCGATTACACAAACTCGGTGAGACCGATTTTGGTAATGGACTAATAGAGAGTTGGTCAGGCAAACTCGGTGGGACCGATTCGCTCATCTCGGTTGGACCGAAACATTACGAAAGGGAAACAGAGAGTTTACATTGCAATCTTGGTGGGACCGATCACTCATCTCGGCTTGACCAAAACGTTACGAAGGGAAATAGAGAGATTACAATCCCATCTCGGTGAGACCGAGATCCCTATCGGTGAGACCAAAAATACTAGGGTTTCTGGCAGTGGCTATGTCAACTGAACTCGGTGGCGCCGGATAGAAAGTTTCGGTGGGGCCGAGTTTGACTTTTGGTTTGGGACATATGTGGATGTGAGAAAGTAGCTGAGGACTTTGGAGCATATCACTAAGCACTTTGAGCAAGAAAGCCATTAGGCAACACCTCATCCCCTCTTAATAGTATTGGCTTTTCCTATGGACTCAATGTGATATTGGATCACTTAAAATAAAAGATGTAGAGTCCTGAGCTTTGATCTTGAGCCAATTCTTTGTCCTTAGAATTTTGGGGGATCCATTTTTCTCATCCATGCCATGCCAATCATTGAGCTTTCTTGAAATGTTTATCCTTAAGTAGCATTAGCTCAATGAGTTATATGTTAGGAATTACCAAAACCACCCAGGGATAGTTGCACTTTCAATCTCCCCCTTTTTGGTAATTGATGACAACATATAGATCAAAGCTTCGACAAATGATAAATAAAATTGAAAAAAACATCGTCGCTTTGAGAAGTATGTGATAAGCAAGAGCTCCCCCTAAATTTGGGCATTATTTAAAATTTGCTTTTGAATGCAAATGCACAATCGATTAGGATCATGGGTTACTCTTCCATGTCACATACATCTTGGTGGAGCGCTCAAAATGATAGAGATTAAAAGCATGCACTCATCACCAAGCAAATGAATGATCATATAAGGATATAAGAGATGATATCATCCAACAAGCATTAAGGGTAGCATATGATCAAACACATGATCAACAAGTATCTCACAAGGAAATAATAAAGTATCTCACACAAGCACTCAATAAATAAGTTCAACCAAAATAGCAAGAGAGATAAAAGAACAACACTCTCTCTCTCTCGAAGCCTACGAAGCTGTCATATACACCCTGTGGCAGAAAACATGAAAAGAACAACAAGTATCTCACAATAAATAGCCACAAAGGTATCAACTCCACATGCCTTGAAGTTGTCATATACGCCTGGATAGTGATCTTCATTCTCCTTGATGTATTCCCAGTTAACCCATCTCATGTCACACACAATGGGCTTCTTGTCAAGCAGGATTGTCTGATAAAAGTCTTGTTGTTCCTTGGTGTGAAATCTGTAGTCCACAATAGTCCTCCTCCTGACAGCATATGGATCAGACTGTCTCCATAAACTCAGTCATGTATCCTTCCCGATTTTCATGTTTTCTGCCACAGGGTGTGTATCATTGTGGTCAGGGATCTTGGGCTTGAACTTCCTCAACACAACTGAGTCATCTTCTTCTTCAGCAGCAGCTTCAGGCACTGGGGCCTTGTTTTTCTCCTCCGCAGGAATGTTTCTAGTGCTTCTCTTGGGTTTAGGCTTATGAGCTAGAGCAGTAGACTTGGAGCAGCTTTGGGCTTAGATGGAGTAGCCCCTGATCTGATTGTATCTCCCATGAGCTTTTGTGCTTTGGGTGCTGGTGCAGCATCCTCTTCCTATTCATCTGAACCTTTCATTATTGATGATCTGCCAAGCACTCTGACAGTGGTCTTCTTGACCCTTTCCTTCCTTTTCTTCCCTTCTCCAACTGCCTCTTTAGTTGGCTTGGTGGTTTCAGCAGTGCATGTTCTGGCCTTAGACATAGGAACTCTCTTTGCTGGTGCCTTCTTATGCATCCCTGGCTTAACTGTGGCAGCTAAGCCATACTCCTTTTTCAGCACCTTTTTCCTTGAAGTGGGCTCATCCTCAACAGCCACATAATCTTCATCCTCTGAATCAGAAGTTTTCTTCTTCCTTGTCCTGGTAGCTGCCTTTGGCAAGTTACTTGGAGTGCTCCTGCTTCCATCATCAGAAGAGCTGGAGGGACTAGTGCCCTCACTCATCTGGACCTGTTCTTCAGATTTGTTCTGGCTGTCACTTTGGTCAGACATCATGCAGGCAAACTGTCAGCAGACGCTGTGAATAGATTATAGATGAGGTAGAGAAGATGAGCATCACAAAGTACAGGAGTTTTACAAAACAATTTAGTCAAAAAGTTTAGTTTTAGTTCTCTACAGAAGTGATCTCGGAGCTACCTAATTGACAAACTCGGTGATACCAAAGCAACACTTGGAACCTAAACTAGTGAACTCGGTAGGGCCGAGTCACAGTTTGGTGGCACCGAGATTACTAGGGTTTCATAGAATCCTGAACTCGGTCACACCGATTTGCGCGTTTTGGTCAGACCGAAGAGCGCATGTGCAATGGCCAAGGCCAAATCGGTGAGACCTATTTCTACAGTTCGGTCGGTCCGAGATGAGTTCTGCGGAAAGCTAACCCTAAAATTTTCGAATCAATCTAGACCTAAGGAAGTTTTAGCTGGATGGATGAATCTCAATCGTGGCAAGAAACATGGCATTGTCCTTGTGCTAGGAATTGGAGTGAAAAAGACAGCACAAGGGATCGAACACTTACCCTAATGCGGCGAGTGTTCGCTACGGCGGCAACGGCGGAGCAGATTGCCATTGACGGCGGCGGAGACCAGTGGCGGGAGGTCACTGGTGGCGAGAAGACGATCCGGAGACCCGAAGAGGCAGAGTAGGTTATGCGCAGGCGAAGGGTTTCAGACAAATTTCCAAAATTTGGCCCATCAGTATATATAACCTGACCCTGTCGGTGTGACCGAGTGGAACAACTCGGTGGCACCGAGATGCAAAACTGCACGCAGTTACTGCAACTCAGTGTGACCGAAAGGTTCTAATCGGTTGCACCGAGATTGAAAACCTAGATCAACTAAGTGAAACTCGGTGTGAGCGAAATGGATGACTTGGTCATACCGAAATGCACAAAGAGGTTTTGGAAGTTTAAGTCTATGACGAATCGAGGACTCCGAGTGCTCCTCACACAGAGTGGTTCGAATCTGACTTGATCAAACTTTGTGATGTGGCATGAATAGAGTTTGAGGCGAGAGAAGCATAGATAGCTAGAGGGAGTTCTTAGGCATTCTTGTCCATCCATTTGGCAAAAGATAAAAAGCCAAACAATCAAAGAAACAAATGGATGTCCTCGAATGAGTAAAATATGCAACCAACATGCTCACACAATATGATGGCAAATGAAATATGTGACAAAGCATGCACAATCACTCTAGCATCTATCAAGCAATTTGCGATGAATGGGTCATCTATATATGAGTATATTGACTTAGGAGTCAAATGAGAACATTTGATTGTAGGTCATACTCATCGTTCAAGCACAAGTGGGGTTGCCACTTTTACATAAAGCATTGTTGTGTTCACACCATTAGAGTTGCTTTAGCTCAATTGATTAGAGTAAATCTCCCCCTAGGTGTGATATCCCCCTAAGAGGCATCAACTAACCTTGGGTTTTGTCGATGATGACTTCATGTAGGTGTTGAAGATGTGGATGCTCAATGTTGATGTAGATCATTCGGAGCAATCCTTTGGAGTGAGTTGCACTTTCAATACCTACATGGGTTAGTCCCACAAGGAACATACAAGGATATCCATAGACATAGAGTGATGTGTACACAAGATGATGTCCATGGAAGCATTAGGTTACCTTGTCCCTTGTCTTACCAACAAGAGGGTTTGTGACTCCTTGAACTAGTGCAAGATATGAAGGTTGTTTGCATTTGTCCTTGCCAAAATGATAAGAGTGAAGTAGGTTGGTAGAGTCACCCTCAAGAACTCCCTAGTTCTTGTTCTTTGGGATCCACACCATCTTGATGGGAATCCTTGGGGTTGTAGTCGTACTTGAAATAGAACTTCATGTAGTCTTGGGAATCCATTTGACCAAGGCCTTGGGTGCTTCCTCGAATGCATCAATATCCTCTTGAAACTTGTCCTTGCCTTTTTGCTTGTGGTCTTGTGGTGGAAGATCATATTGAGCTTGTGTTCCTTTGAAAGAAGTAGGATCATACTTCTCTTGTTGAGGAATAAACTTCGTCTTGGGGTATTGATCTTCTTCCCACTCAACTCCATTGGCATTGAACTTTCATTCAAAACCAACACCTTGATTCTTCCGGTGTCTTCAATGCTTGCGTACAATTTCCTCAAATTGTTTACTTTCAGCAAGGCTCTTGTAAACACCTTTCTCTATAATTCCCTTCAATAAGCTATTTTCTTGCTCAAGTGTGACTTGGCTATGAGAATCATTAGTGGAATCAAGAGAGCTACTAGAAGCAACAACATTGGATTTAGCATGATTGTTGTTACTACTAGATGAAGACTCTTTCTTGTTCTTGTTACTATATTTAACTTGTGGCATGTAAGTAGACAAGAGTAAACGCTTGGCAATGTAAGAATAACTTTTCTTGCAAAGATCATCATTGATTGCCTTTAAAAACTCATGTTCTTGCTCAAGGTTGAGCTTTTCAAGCATAGCTTATCATGAGACTTTAAAAGTTCTTGATGATCTTCCAAGGTAGTTTCATGAGCTAACTTAAGAGTGTTTAGTTCTTTAGTTAGACGATCAATCTCCTTCTTATCATTGTCATTCATTTTATCTTGATTATCATGATTAATAGCAAGCTCATCATATATTTCATAACTATAGTTGTCAACAAGTAAATCATCATCTCCTAGCAAATCATCTTCATCACTATTGAAATCAACATACTCGGGGTGTGTTACCTTTGGACCTTTAGCCATGAAGCATCTCCCAATTCCTTCATTTGGTGAGTTAAATATGTCGTAGGAGTTGGTTGTCACAAGTGCTAGTCCGGCAACACCTTCATCTTGAGTATAGTCGGAGTCGGAGTGATAACTTCTTTCGGAGTGATTGTCGAAGTCGGAACAGGATACCCATTCACCAACATGAGCTTGATGTCTTCTTTTTGTGTAGCTCCTTGATGACTTGTCCTTATTTTCCAAGTCCTTGCTTCTCCGAGAGGGTCTTCATTCATAACGATCATCTCTATTCCTTCTCTCTCTTGATGGTGATTCTTTTCTTATAATCCTTCTTTTCGGAAAATCTTCTCTTCTTTTGTAGGGGGGTGTACATTCATTGGAGTAGTGTCCGGGTCTTCCACAATTGTATCAATTACGCTCACGACTAGAAGATCTTTTGTCATTGTAGGACCTTGACTTGGAACTTCTTTCCTTGCTTCTACTCTTGTAGAACTTGTTGAAGTTCTTCACCATTAGACTCAACTCTTCATTGAAGGTTTTCTTCTCACTTGATGATGTGGGAGCATCACACGAGGCTTTGTAAGCACCACTTTACTTGTTGTGAAGCTCTTCCTTATCCTTGAGTGACATCTCATGAGCAACAATTCTTCCAATAACTTTCGTTGGCTTGAGATCTTTGTAATTGGGCATCATTTGGATCAATGTGCACACTGTATCATGTTTTCCATCCAAGGCTCTTAGGATCTTCTTGATGATGACTCTATTGGTCATCTCTCCACTTCCTAAGCCGACAATCTCATTTGTGATGAGAGCAAGCCTAGGGTACATTTCCGCGACGCCCTCAGCATCCTTCATTTTGAACTTTTCAAGCTGACTTTGAAGCACATCCAATTTGGATTCCTTGACAAATTCGGTACCTTCGTGCATATCAATCAAAGTATCCCAAATTTCCTTTGCATTCTTAAGACGGCTGATTTTCTTGAATTCTTCGAGGCATAATCCGTTGAACAGAATATCACAAGCTTGAGCATTCTATTGTAGCATCTTCAACTCTTCCGCGGTAGATTCGCGGTTTGGTTCTCTCCCATCGAAGAATTCACCTTGCAAGCCAATACACACAATAGCCCAAATGGCAGGGTTATGTCCAAGAATATGCATTTTCATCTTATGCTTCCAACTAGCAAAATTTGTACCATCAAAGTAAGGACCTCTGCGGTGGTAATTTCCCTCGCTAGACGCCATACTCTCCTAGGTTGTGAAACCAAGGCTATGACCACCAAAAGCTATGGAAATCAAAGCAAATGGAGACCAAAGCTCGGATACCACTTGTAGGATCGAAAGTATGTCTAGAGGGGGTAATTAGACTACTTGACCAAATAAAAATCTAGCCTTTTCCCAATTTTAGTTCTAGGCAGATTTTAGCAACTTAGCACAAGTCAAGCAATCAACTTACAC